>NC_092162.1:37832035-37887035 GCF_045791955.1 Oncorhynchus clarkii lewisi | reverse complement strand
CTTATATCCGCAGAAGAATCTTGCTGATATAAATTTGCTTAGTTAGCAACATAGGCAAATCAAAGGAAACAAGCCATAGCTGTTAAGGTTATGTGATGATAATGCATTATGTTGTTACAGTCTAATCCTATCCTTATGATTACGTTATGAGATGAATGAGGGAAATGCTGTGAATGCTGCTGTAGGGTATACTTACACCAATAGTAATAAAATACAATTTGGACTATTGAAATTAGAGATTTTTTATTATTATTATTATACAGTAGACCTTAGCCTAAGCTATGATTCATAGCCTATAGTAAAAAGTGACTTTTGATCAAATATCTGGGGTGAGAAATGTCTGCTTATCCTGTCGTTTGGTGTATCTACAGCCTACAGGACATATACCAGTGACTTGTGACGATGTAGGTTAACGATGCAACTATCATTCATTCGGTTGGAAAGGAGTTGCACGTTCCAGAACATACCCTCGCTGACAGGGGTGGAGTTCCCTTGGTGAACATCAGTCACTACTGCAGAAGGAATCACATTCACACATAACAGTAAATATAATATATTTAAATGCTCTTGTGTCCTGCCTGGCATTGACGTGAGAGCATTGTTTCCTACTGATGTGAACGTAGATGTGGGCTATTTGTAGAGGATCCCTATATCACCTATAGATGGAATTGAACCCCATTTGTAAACGGAGACCCAATTCATCTCCATTGAATCCTTCAGGACGATGTGAAAAGTGCATTTCTTACATTATTTATTGACATAGAAGTAATGTAACTGTGCATCAGATCAGGTTTGGTGCAATAGTATTGATCATGATTCAATAATCAATATACAAGAATAGAGGAATTAGAACCGGTGTAGACGAATTTCCCCCTACGAAGGATGTCCTCTAATGCATTGTCTGCTATTCTGGGAGAAAATGTATTGATGAGGGGAGACAGTTACCTTCTTAGTTGTTGCCATCAAACTGTAGCTTCTTTTTTACTGAAGTTGGGCTGAGGTGACCGAGATTCCCCTCAATCTTCTTTACTGAAGTTGGCTGAGGTGACCGAGATTCCTCTCAATCTTCTTTACTGAAGTTGGGCTGAGGTGACCGAGATTCCTCTCAATCTTCTTTACTGAAGTTGGGCTGAGGTGACCGAGATTCCTCTCAATCTTCTTTACTGAAGTTGGGCTGAGGTGACCGAGATTCCTCTCAATCTTCTTTACTGAAGTTGGGCTGAGGTGACCGAGATTCCTCTCAATCTTCTTTACTGAAGTTGGGCTGAGGTGACCGAGATTCCTCTCAATCTTCTTTACTGAAGTTGGGCTGAGGTGACCGAGATTCCTCTCAATCTTCTTTACTGAAGTTGGCTGAGGTGACCAAGATTCCCCTCAATCTTCTTTACTGAAGTTGGCTGAGGTGACTGAGATTCCCCTAAATTTCAGATGTCCCTGACTAATTCAAGCATATTTCTGCTGAACAAGGTTAGTTATTTATTTTCTTATGCGGCTTTTTTAGGTGATTTGTTACGAAGGGACAAAAGGAAGTAGCATCTACAAAAATATTGTACATTCTACACATTTATGACAAAAAAGGAGTGCCGCAGTAAATCTGAAATTGCAGGCCCGTCTGTCGTGCAATCCCAGAAAAAAGTTTTGGTATAATTGTCATGGGGAAAACTTGATTTGTTCAGTTAAGCCTGCCTAGGCATCGTTAAGGGAGTGTTGCTTCTTTATCATCACAGTGCATTTGATAATAGACTAGTGACCATGCATGCAGGGTCATGCCTAATGTACAAGGAGTGCTCATGGCTGAACATTTTCACATAATAAAGTGCATTTTCTCTCATGCGTTAAACATAATCAAAGTGTTTATAGTTTGGTTATGGTTTGGAGGTTACCCAAACAGAAACATATGAAAAACTGTTTATATCCATTCATCTATTTGGAGAACAGCAAAGACAAGCAAAAATGACCCAGCCATTATCACCTTGGCTGCTGTAGCTTCATTCACTTCAGTCGAGTTACAAAAACATAGCCTATTAGCTATACAATTACACATTTAACTCACATTAACTCAGCACAGGGATTTAAAATATATTATTTAATACATACAGAGGGATCTGTTAGGAAATAAGTTTACTTTCCAGATATTTTTGTTGTTGCAGTTTTACAGCTAATGACCCTTTCTTTTTAAATGATCTGCCGAAATTGTTGCAACCCCTATTACTAGCCTGTTCCTCCTCTCGTGTCGTCTGAGATTCCCAAAGATTGGAAAGCAGCTGCGGTCATCCCCCTCTTCAAAGGGGGGGGGGGGGCACTCTTGACCTAAACTGCTACAGACCTATATCTATCCTACCCTGCCTTTCTAAGGTCTTCGAAAGCCAAGTCAACAAACAGATTACCGACCATTTCGAATCCCATATCTTCTATACTATGCAATCTGGTTTCAGAGTTGGTCATGGGTGCACCTTAGCCACGCTCAAGGCCCTAAACGATATCTTAACCGCCATCGATAAGAAACAATACTGTGCAGCCGTATTCATCGACCTGGCCAAGGCTTTCGACTCTGTCAATCACCACATCCTCATCGGCAGACTCGATAGCCTTGGTTTCTCAAATGATTACCTTGCCTGGTTCACCAACGACTTCCCTGATACAGTTCAGTGTGTCAAATTGGACGGCCTGTTGTCCGGGCCTCTGGCAGTCTCTATGGGGGTGCCGCAGGGCTAAATTCTAGGACCGACTCTCTTCTCTGTATACATCAATGATGTCGCTCTTGCTGCTGGTGAGTCTCTGATCCACCTCTACGCAGACGACACCATTCTGTATACTTCTGGCCCTTCTTTGGACACTTCTTTAACAACCCTCAAGATGAGCTTCAATGCCATTACAACTCTCATTCCGTGGCCTCAAATTGCTCTTAAATACAAGTAAAACTAAATGCATGCTCTTCAACCGATCGCTGCCTGCACCTGCCCGCCCGTCCAACATCACTACTCTGGACAGTTCTGACATCTCCAATACAAAGTTAAATCTAGATTTGGCTTCCTATTTTATAACAAAGCATGCTTCACTCATGCTGCCAAACATACCCTTGTAAAACTGACCATCCTACCGATCCTCGACTTCGGCGATGTCATTTACAAAATAGCCTCCAATACCCTATTCAATAAATTGGATGCAGTCTATCACAGTGCCATCCATTTTGTCACCAAAGCCCCGTATACTACCCACCACGGCAACCTGTACGCTCTCGTTGGCTGGCCCTTGCTTCATACTCATCGCCAAACCCACTGGCTCCAGGTCATCTACAAGACCCTGCTAGGTAAAGTCCCCCCTTATCTCAGCTCACTGGTCACCACAGCAGGATCCACCTGTAGCACTCGCTCCAGCAGGTATATATCTCTGGTCACCCTCAAAACCAATTCTTCCTTTGGCCGCCTCTCCTTCCAGTTCTCTGCTGCCAATGACTGGAACGAACTACAAAAATCTCTGGAACTGGAAACACTTATCTCCCTCACTAGCTTTAAGCATCAGCTGTTAGAGCAGCTCACAGATTACTGCGCCTGTACATAGCCCATCTATAATTTAGGCCAAACAACTACCTCCCCCCTACTGTATTTATTTATTTAGCTCCTTTGCACCCCATTATTTCTATCTCTACCTTGCACATTCTTCCACTGCAAATCTACCATTCCAGTGTTTTACTTGCTATATTGTATTTACTTCACCACCATGGCCTTTTACCTCCCTTATCTCACCTTATTTGCTCACATTGTATATAGACTTACTTTTCTACTGGATTATTGTTTGTTTTATGTTTGTTTTACTCCATGTTTAACTCTGTGTTGTTGTATGTGTCGAACTGCTTTGCTTTATCTTGGCCAGGTCGCAATTGTAAATGAGAACTTGTTCTCAATTTGCCTACCTGGTTAAATAAAGGTGAAATAAAAAAAATAAAAAAAATAAAACAGCTAATTTCCTGCAATTATACACATTTTGCCATTGGGTTGGGAGAAATGTTTGCAGTTTTAAAGCAAATTCCTGCATTTCTACACCTTTTGCCATGACTTATGCCATATTAATATAATATCTGAGTGAGAGTGACTAACAAAATCAATGGGCGCCCCCTGGAGGTCAGGGCCCCTGGGCACATGCCCTGCGTGCCCGGTCGATAATTCAACCATGATTATTACAAGTTTATATAGGTGGCTCGACTAGCTAGTCTAATTTAATAATCTAGGATTGCTTATTGATACTATGTAATGTATTCTCAGTGAATTTAGTGAAAAAAAATTCAGCTGTTCAGATAAATTTGCCATTGAAGTCACTTGCATTTCCTACCATAAATGAGTGTGAAAGTACCAGGTGTTGCCCACTAGAAGACGCTGTTCCTGCTGTTTACTGACACATTTGATTCATTTTGCTGTTCTCTTGTGTTTATTAAATGGACCCTTTTGCGACTTTGGGTCGAAAACCAATAGCTTTTGCTCATGATGAAAATAAATGGTGTGGTCATCCTTACAATTCGAGCCAGTCCTCCATGAAAAAAGCATTTCAAACACATACAAAGTGTCCTTCTCTTAGGCTTAATCTGTGTCCAGTAAATGGCCCCTGTGTTTGTAGTTTATTCCCTTCAAAAAAGGTTTGGATTAGTTAGACCATTCCTTGTGAACAAGCAAACCATATGGCTACAGCAGTTCTAATGTTTTCAATGTTAGGGTTTCTAAGGGTCTTCAACTGTAAAAGTCCCGAATACACATTGCATAGCGTTTTGCAGGGCTGGGCGGTAAATCACATTTTACTATATACCGGTATTGATGCACAGACCGGTATGGATTTTTACTTTACCTTACATAACGGTATTTCAATGTTAGGTTTGTTAAATGTAAATGTGATAAATACGTGATGAAACTCCCCAAAATATAGCAATTGTCCGTTCTTACCGCCAGTAAGAGACTGTTAACAGTTGACAAATGCTAATTTCCTGGCAAGAGCTTCCGGTGTACACATGAAAAGCAAGGTTTTTTATAACTAAACCTATCTGTGTGAATAGTGCCTGGGAGGCAGTGAGGGTGCCAAAAGCACCTCAGAAATCGGCACAATGCCCCTTGTGGCGAAAGTAAGAACTGCCAATGAATCCATTGAAAATACATGGTAATAGAAAAGTGACTTCACAAAATAGAAGCATACAAAGACAAAAAAAAATGTTTTACAGTGAAAATTATAACAAATGAGTGAAGGAAGTACAGAAATTGATAAATTGTGAAAATTATTTTTGTTTGAACACATAAAACTATCCATGAAGCATATCTAGAACATTTATTTTTCGAACACATAAAACACTGTCAAACAACATCATACAGTCAAAAATTATTAAAATATTGTGTTAAAATATTTTGGCCATATCACCCAGCCCTAGTATTTTTTCTAATGGCAATGGTATTGCGTTGGGTTTAATGGTAAATGTCACTAATCAAACATGTGTTTTTTCTAATAATTTTATTGAAAAACATACATCTGCTATGTTTATAAATGTGTTATTGTATTTTGGTTGTCACAGCATTTTAGTCAATAGCCCAATTTTCTACATCACATTTTTGGGCTTGTAGTCAAAGTCTTCATGAGATTTGTACCATAGGGATAGCCCTCTCAGAGAGCTACCATTTGTCGGACTATTCAAGAAGGGTTGGGTTAAATAATGAGGTTGCTAAGAGAAGGACGAATTTAATTGCTTTCATGGGATCCCCATTAGCTGTTGTGAAAGCAGCAGCTGCTCTTCCTGGGGTGCACACAAAACATGAAATAATACAGAACATTAATAAACAAGAACAGCTCAAGGACAGAACTACATACATTTTAAAATGGCACACATAGCCAACATCAGTGTTGTGTTCAAGACCAAAACATGAGCAAATTGAGTCAGAGTCAAGAGCGGAGGTGTCACGGTCGTCGTATTGAGGAGACCAAAGCGCAGCGTGATGCGAATACATCTTTTAATGAAAAGACGGAAAAACACAAAGTACACTAAATAAACAAACAAAATAACAAGACGAACGTGACCACTATCAAACTGAGTGCAAACATGCAACATCACATAGACAATAAACCACGAAATACCCGAAGAGGATGGCTGCCTAAATATGGTTCCCAATCAGAGACAACGATAAACAGCTGCCACTAATTGAGAACCAATCTAGGCAACCATTGACATACATTAAACACCTAGATGGTAAACAACCCCATAAACCTACAAAACCCCTAGACAGTACAAAACACATACATCACCCATGTCACACCCTGACCTAACCAAAATATATAAAGAAAACAAAGAATACTCAGGTCAGGGCGTGACAGGAGGGGAGGTGAGACCGAGTCAAGACCGAGACTGGGAGAGGGACAAGCGGTCCGAGACCGAGTCAAGACCGAGGCCAGAAAAATGCAAGTCCAATTCAAGACTATGATTGTAATTTTATCAAATCACTACCCTCATAAGAGTTCAAAATGTCCAGTATTTCTGTATTCATATTTCAGAACAAGATATGGATTCTTTATACATTCAGAACAGTGAAAACGTGCATGCTGAAGAAAATTGGGTGGGTGTTACGGTTTTCTTCTGGTGAAAGAGAGGCGGACCAAAACGCAGCGTGGTTATTTATAAACATCTTTAATAAAGATGATAACTTGAACAATGTATAATACAAAACAAGAAAACGTGGAAAACCGAAAACAGTCCTAACTGGTGCAAAACACAGAGACAGGAACACCCACAAGAGACCTAAAGAATATGGCTGCCTAAATATGGTTCCCAATCAGAGACAACGATAAACACCTGCCTCTGATTGAGAACCACTCCAGGCAACCATAGACTTTCCTAGACAACTCTACTAAACACAACCCCATAGATCTAATAAACCCCTAGACAAGACAAGACACATAAATCACCCATGTCACAGCCTGGCCTGATCTCTTGTTTTGTAACGCTCTGTTTGTTATTATTAAACTCACCATCTGCACCTGCTTCCTGACTCCTTCCATCGTTGTTAGAGAATACTGCCTCAGAAATTATGGAAGCAGCAGATGATTACGCCATCTTCCAGATGGTCGAGGAAAAGGGTCATCTACCCAACCAACACCACGACCAGCTGGCTCTACTGGGTACGACCATGAATGAGGTCCTCCTCGTTCTCCATACCTCTGACGAGGGGCCTCCTACCACGGGTCGTCCCCCAGCCTACCCAGCCGTCCGCCCAGGTCAGTGATGCCCGACTTTCTCTTCCAGAGAAGTATGATGGTACTCCATGGCTTCCTTCCTCCATGGCAAAATTCCATGGCTTCCTACTCCAATGCTCCCACTATTTTGCCTATCAGACGGGAGCCCCCACCCCCGAGCGGTTGAAGTTTGCCACGGTCATTTGCCTGCTGACCGGACAGGCATTGGAGTGGGTTCCTATGAGACGTTCATGGCTCTGTTCAGGGCCTTCGATAATCCTCCAGAGGGCAGGGAGGGAGCTGAGTGACTTTTTCAAGTCCAGCAGAGTGGCGTCACCGGAGACAGCTGGAGCTCTGACCCTTTTGTGGCCAGGACGGTGCCCGGTGCATCAAAACCCGGGGTTCACTAGAGCAGAGGGGCGGCCCCGTAACCTTCCATCTCCCAGGATAGGCTTGAGTATTTTATATTTTTCCGCCAAACCCTTTCTGGGTTAAATTTTACTGACTGGCTGTCCCTCATCTGTTGGCTCTACAGCTCTAGTGGACTCTGGTGCCGCTGGGAACTTTGTTGACAAGGTCCTTGCCTCCCCCTGAACATAACTTCATACCCGCTCTCCTCTCCTTTTCCTTTCGATGCTCTGGATATGTAACCATTAGGATCCAGCAACTATACACAGGTCACAGCACCACTCACCATCACCGTGGGACCCAAGCACCAGGAAAGCCTTCCCTTCTTCATCACCACACCCGTACACAAAGTCATCTTCGGCCTACCGTGGCTCCAACTCCATAACCTCACCGTATCCTGGTCAAAGATGAGAATCACCGCCTGGGGACCAGGATGCCGGAAGACATTGTTTTCCAATTGTGGTCCCCAAAATCACATTGCAGGTCTGGAAAGCCTATACGAAAAAGCTGGGGGGCATGGTCAGCCTCACATACAGGTACCGGCCTCAGTCTAACGGGCAGGTGGAGAGAACCAACCAGGAGCTGGGGATTCCTTCCCTGAGCGGAATATGCCCAGAATTCACTTTGTCACTCTTTCACCGGGCTGACTCCCTTCCAGTGTGTCCTGTGATATCAGCTGGCCATTGCTCCGAGCCAGACCTTGGCCCTGCAATTGACGACTGGTTCCAGAGGTGTGGAAGGCCGCCCACGTGAGGCTCCAGCGCATCGTTCGCTGTCAGAAAGATCAGGTGGGGGGGGGGGGGATCACGTGACCCTTGAATGAGATGGCCGCATGAACTAAGAGCTCCGCACAAGTAGTTTCCAATTCCTAATCTTGAACTCCAAGTTCAAACTCATTTAGCTTTAGTAAGAAAAAGTAATGGCGGCTACAAAAGGCGACACTACAGGTGACATTTTTACCCAGACTCGAGCATTAGCGACGGAAAAAAAGCCTCCAAGAAGAAGCTGTCTTCAGAAAAAGCTAGCGCCATTAGCCAGAAGCAAGAGTACCCGCTCCCCCCCGAGGCCCAACGAATGCCAACCTCGCACTCTGTCGAAGACATCCTTTCTGAGTTGAGATCCCAACGTACAGAACTAAACACTAAATTAGATGCCATTAACTCTCAGCTCAATGCGATACGGGGCAAGGTGACAATCCTGGAAAACGCTTTGCCTGACATTAACAACAAGATAACTGGACGAGGCAGAGGGGCGAATCCTATCCATGGAAAACTTATTGACAGATGCCATGGAAACAATAGCAAATGCTAAAAAGAAAATAGAGCATCTGGAAGAGAAAACAGAGGACCTGGAAAACAGGGGCGAAGGAATAATTGTGTTCTATTCAATCTGGTCGAAAAGGAAGAGGGAAACATGCCACTGATCCGCTACCTGCAAGACAAACTTCCCGAGTGGCTCCACCTGTCCACCGATAGGCCCATAGAACTCGAGAGCTCACCGAGCACTGAGGCCCCCACCAGCAGCCAGACAACCACCGCGCACAATCACCATACGTTTCCTGAGATTCACCGACAAGGAACGAGTCCTACAGGCAGCGAAAAACAACACCATCACAGTGGGAAATGCCAAACTCACTTTACACCAGGACCTGTCAGCTGGAATACGCCGAAAGCGCCGAGAGTTTGACGAAGTGAAGAAATACTCAATTGACCGAGGCATCTTCAGGGGATTCAAATACCCAAACGAGCTCAGGATTCTTCACCAAGGAGCCTTGTGACACTTCAAAACTACCGAAGAGGCAAAACGTTTTTTGAAAGACAATCCTGGTCAATGAGAAACGGACCAATGACTAAATGCGATTAATGCTATTACTAAAGGAGGTAAGACAACATATAGCCGATATCCAAATAACCACCCGCCCCGCTAAATGTCATTATAGCCATCCAATTTATAGTTAATTTCCTTTAGCTGAGAGGGATAGGTTCTATAGCCTAACCTAGGCCTACTAATGTTTCAGCCTACTTTTATTTCCCTGTTGTTTTGTTGCTATTATTACTTGGGGTTCCCTATGTCCCTTGGGGGAGGTATATGTAGGCTGGGCTATTGATTTTATTTTCTCCCTCTTTTAGTGTGGTCTGGACGGGGGCTACTGTGTCATTTACTCAACGCGGGGCGGAGAGAATGAGGCATTTCTTTGGTGGGGAGAGGGAGACGTTGTGCATTGCTAACTGTTCCCGGTTTTAGTTTTTTTTCGGAACACAGAATTGAGACTGAGCGGGGTAATAGATCCAATGGGATGCATCAAGTTTTTTGGGAACTCGGCTGGGGTGTTCAGAGATTATTATTTTATGTACACCATTTATTTTCCTTTTATGTGAACGCAGCTGTAACTACTATCCACTTTTACCCCGTGATGACTTGCACTAAAGTTTGATTACTGTTCGATGTCGATAACTAGTACCTTAAATCTATTGACATGGACCTGCCATGGTCTAGGGCATGCAATAAAACGGAAAAAGATACTATGTGCTCTAAAAAGGAAAAAGCAGACATTGCGCTATTACAAGAGACACACCTCTGTGATGCTGAACATGCCAAACTCCGCAGAGCTTGGGTGGGACAGGTGTATTTCTCATCTTTTAAATCAAACAGTAGAGGCACAGCCATACTTATCCATAAAAATGTCCCATTCATAATTGACAAAAACATATCTGATCCGGAGGGGAGATTTACTTTGATAACTGGGTCACTATATGGTCAACCAATTACTATCTTAAACATATACGCCCCTAACACAGATACTCCTGCCTTCACGTAAAAAATGATAACCCTGTTCAATGAGCATTGTGTTTCCTTTGCCGTGGTGGCCGGAGATTTTAATTGTACCCTTAACCCAACCCTAGACAAATCATCTCAAGTCCCCACGACAAATCCTAGATCTGCAAAGATGTTGAACTCTTACTAAAGAGATGGGACTGATAGATATCTGGAAAGAGACTAATAGCTCATCTATGGACTATACATACTACTCTAATGTCCATAACACCTACTCCCGTATAGATTACATTTTTATCCCAAAGAGTTTCATAAATTCAGCCACATGTACAATCAGACCCATAGCACTTTCAGATCACGCCTTTGTCCAGCTCCGCTTTGACCTCTGCAAAAACATCCCGAGGTCAAAGAGCTGGAAATTCAACACCTCCATGCTATCAAACTAAGCGTTCCATACATTGGTACCTACATGGATAGACAACTACACACAAGACAGCAAAGATTATCCTGTTTCTCTGGCCACAATGTGGGACGCTGCTAAAGCTACACTAAGAGGTCCTCTAATTGCATATGCTTCCTCTAAGAAAAAAGCAATGGGAAGCACACAGGCTAGATCTTGAGAGGGAGCTGGAATGCTGTGGAAAAATACATAAACAATCCCCAGACAGCACTTCCTGGAGTCATCTTAAAGCAGCCAAAGCCAAACTGAATTTGGACTACACTCGGGAGATAAAAAAAAAGTTTTCTTTACTAAACAGAAATACCATGAGTATAGCAATAGGCCCAGTAGATTGCTTGCTTACCAATTAAAAAAGGAGCTGTCAGAGCATACAATCATGGCTATCCGAACAGCAGAAGACGAGGTCACATATGACCCAAAAAATATCCATTTTTATTTTTCGTGATTTTTACTGCAAACTATATACCTCTGAAAGAAAACACATGGAGGCAGAACTCCACTCTTTCCTAGAGGGAATCTCGCTTTCTAAACTATCAGAGACCGACCACGAAGCTCTCAACTCCTACTTCACTCCTGAGGAGATCCTGGAGGCAATTACCTCCATGCCACCTAATAAGTCCCCAGGCCCAGATGGATTCCCCAGAGAGTTCTACAAAGCTTTTTGGCCCGAGCTCAGCCCTATCTTCATGCCAATGCTGGATGATTTTTGCAAAAACGGAGTTCTCCCAGACTCAATGCACACAGCTCGCATTACAGTGTTGCTAAAAAAGGACAAGGACCCCCTATCCTGCTCGTCCTTCCGGCCCATAAGCTTGTTGGATTTCGACTATAAAATAATTACCAAATTGCTCGCCAAAAGACTAAACACTCTTCTTCCCAAAATAATAAAAGCGGACCAAACTGGATTTATTAGAGACAGATACTCTTTTGATAACATTCGGCGTCTTTTTGATATTATTGATCAAGTAAACGCACAAAAGACCCCTGTCCTGCTGGCTTCACTGGATGCTGAGAAGGCGTTTGACAGGATGGAGTGGAGCTTTCTGTTTTCAGTCTTAGAAAAGTTCAATATGGGCCCAAATTTTATTAAATGGATCAAATCACTATACTCTCATCCAAATGCCATGGTGACTACTAATGGACTGAACTTTGACAGATTCCCTCTGGAACGGGGCACAAAACAAGGGTGCTCGCTGTCCCCCCTGCTCTACTTGTTGGGGACGGAGCCTCTGGCAGAGCTGATAAGGAGCAATCCAAGCATTATGGGTGTTTCTGCAGGCGGCCTGCAACACAAGATTTTGCTTTACGCGGATGATGTCTTGCTCTGAGAAACCCTGAGAAATCCCTCCCTCTCATTTTAGACACAATTGCTCAGTATGGCAAGTTTTCAGGTTATAAGATCAATTTAACAAATCCACTGTCTACCCTCTCAATATTACACTCACCAGCTCTATGAAGACACTATGTCCTTTCCAATGGAAAACACAGGGGTTTCAATACCTCGGGATCTTCATAACACCAGATCTGAATAGCCTTTTCAAGGAAAATTATCTTCCACTCCTGGATCGAATCAAGAACGATCTCCAAACCTGGATATCCCTCCCAATTAGCTTAGTAGGAAGAATTAATGTCATCCGTATGAACGTCCTCCCTAGACTGAACTACTTATTTCAGATGCTCCCATGCTATCTCCCAGTTTCCTTTTTCAAAACAACTAACCAAAGCATCACCAAATTTATATGGGGCAATAAAAAAAACCTAGGATCAAGTTTTCCACTCTATCGAATCTAAGGGTGGTCTTGCCCTTCCCTCCCTTCAATTGTACTACTGGTCTGCCCAAATCAGCAACATGCTAACATGGATCACAAACAAACAAGAGTCAATGTGGATTCAGATAGAAGCCCAATCCTGTAGTTCATTGCCCTTAAGCTTAATTATATTAATTAATAACTTCAGTGAAGTGGGCAACATAGCCAAAACCTTTGTGATTTATAGCACCCTACTAGCGTGGAGGGACTGTAAGAAATACCTGGGCATTTCCTCCCAAATATGTTCTCACTCGCCTATAGTAGGCAACCCAGACTTGCCAAAAGCCCTGAGGGATGCCAACTTTAATCTATGGCATACTCTAGGAATCAGGACCTTTTCAGATTTATTTCATCAGAAAACCGCTACACAGGGACTCCCGGGTGGCGCAGTGGTTAAGGGCGCTGTACTGCAGCGCCAGCTGTGCCACCAGAGACCTAGGCTCTGTCGTAACCGGCTGCGACCGGGAGGTCCGTGGGGCGACGCACAATTGGCCTAGCCTCGCCCGGGTTAGGGAGGGGTTGGCCGGTAGGGATATCCTTGTCTCATCGCGCACCAGCGACTCCTGTGGCGCACCAGCGACTCCTATGGTGGGCCGCGACTCCTATGGTGCGCGCTAACCAAGGTTGCCAGGTGCACAGTGTTTCCTCCGACACATTGGTGCGGCTGGCTTCCGGGTTGGATGCGCGCTGTGTTAAGAAGCAGTGCGGCTTGGTTGGGTTGTGCATCGGAGGACTCATGACTTTCAACCTTCGTCTCTCTCGAGCCCATACGGGAGTTGTAGCGATGAGACAAGATAGTAGCTACTAAAAACAATTGGATACCACGAAATTGGGGAGAAAAAGGGGTAAAATTCAACAAAAAAAGAAATGTAAAAAAAGAAAAGAAAACCACTACACTGAAATCCTTTCAAGAGCTCTGCAGTGAATTCAGTGTGCCAAGATCCCATTTTTTTTTTTATATCTTCAAATTAGACAAGTAATTTCCTCATTTACCTCCAAGAGGAGGTTTAGAACTCAGTTGAATGAAGGTGAAACCCTTCTTGTCACAGCACAATCCATTACAGGCAAAATATCTTACATCTATAGACTCCTTTCTGAGAAAGGAGGCTCCTCCTTTACTCCTTTGAAAACAATCTGGGAAAAGGACCTTGGTCTTACTCAGTGATGAGTTATGGGCGGAGGTTTGCAACAGGGTATACTGCACCTCTACTAATGTAAAAATGAAAGAGTCTAATTACAAATTTTTGTAAACATTTTATTACACTCCTTTGAGACTCCATAGAATGAAAACAGATATGTCTCCTAACTGTAAAATATGTACCTCTGAAAGTGGAACCTATATGCATGTATTTTGGAGCTGTAGAGAGATCTATACATACTGCTGCACAGAAAATACTAGATGTACAGTTTGATATGACCCCGTGTATCTATCTTCTTAATGCCCATCAGGACATTGTTCTTGATCCTGATAGAGAAAATTTGCTTATGACTATTACATACTTTGCTAAGAAATGTATTCTTCTATTGTGGTCCTCTAATACCCCTCGTACATTTAAAATGTGGATTGACCAGATTGTTGACTTTCTCCCTTTTGAAAAGCTCACTTATGACCTCCACAAGAGACAGCCCAAGTTTGATGGACTCTGGTCTCCACTATTCAACTATATTTCAAACTGGACAGAGTGAACGGGTTGACTAGGGAAATGTGCAGCTACATGTTGTGTAAGGTGCTGTAAAACCTAAAAACTATTTATTGGCTCGTCCTCTCAGCGAAGGCTAGAAATAGCTAATAAGAACCTTGATAGTGCTGCTGCAAGTTTTATAAATGTTTTTTTTGTGTTTTTATTTTTATTTGTGAGTACGTGTAGATATGTAGGATATGTGTGTGTGTATGGGTGTGAATGTACAGTGGGGCAAAAAAGTATTTTGTCAGCCACCAATTGTGCAAGTTCTCCCACTTAAAAATATGAGAGAGGCCTGTAATTTTCATCATAGGTACACTTCAACTATGACAGAAAAAATGAGAAAAAAAAATCCAGAAAATCACATTGTAGGATTTTTAATGAATTTATTTGCAAATTATGGTGGAAAATAAGTATTTGGTCACCTACAAACAAGCAAGATTTCTGGCTCTCACAGACCTGTAACTTCTTCTTTAAGAGGCTCCTCTGTCCTCCACTCGTTACCTGTATTAATGGCACCTGTTTGAACTTGTTATCAGTATAAAAGACACCTGTCCACAACTTCAAACAGTCACACTAAAAACTCCACTATGGCCAAGACCAAAGAGCTTTCAAAGGACACCAGAAACAAAATTGTAGACCTGTACCAGGCTGGGAAGACTGAATCTGCAATAGGTAAGCAGCTTGGTTTGAAGAAATCAACTGTGGGAGAAATTCTTAGGAAATGGAAGACATACAAGACCACTGATAATCTCCCTCGATCTGGGGCTCCACGATCTGGGGCATCCAAAGAACACCATACCTACTGTGAAGCATGGGGGTGGAAACATCATGCTTTGGGGCTGTTTTTCTGCAAAGGGACCAGGACGACTAATCCGTGTAAAGGAAAGAATGAATGGGGCCATGTATCGTGAGATTTTGAGTGAAAACCTCCTTCCATCAGCAAGGGCATTGAAAATGAAACGTGGCTGGGTCTTTCAGCATGACAATGATCCCAAACACACCGCCCGGGCAACGAAGGAGTGGCTTCGTAAGAAGCATTTCAAGGTCCTGGAGTGGCCTAGCCAGTCTCCAGATCTCAACCCCATAGAAAATCTTTGGAGGGAGTTGAAAGTCCGTGTTGCCCAGCAACAGCCCCAAAACATCACTGCTCTAGAGGAGATCAGCATGGAGGAATGGGCCAAAATACCAGCAACAGTGTGTGAAAACCTTGTGAAGACTTACAGAAAACGTAGGTAACAAAGTATTGAGATAAACTTTTGTTATTGACCAAATACTTATTTTCCACCATAATTTGCAAATAAATTCATTAAAAATCCTACAGTGTGATTTTCTGGATTTTTTTTCTCAATTTGTCTGTCAAAGTTGAAGTGTACCTATGATGAAAATTACAGGCCTCTCTCATATTTTTAAGTGGTGGAACTTGCACAATTGGTGGCTGACTAAATACATTTTTGCCCCACTGTATGTATGTATATGTGTACGTATGTGTGTGTATGGATACTGTATATGTATATGTATATGTATATGTATATATATATATATATATATATATATAGATACAGATACATATATATACATATACATATACAGTGCCTTGCGAAAGTATTCGGCCCCCTTGAACTTTGCGACCTTTTGCCACATTTCAGGCTTCAAACATAAAGATATAAAACTGTATTTTTTTTGTGAAGAATCAACAACAAGTGGGACACAATCATGAAGTGGAACGACATTTATTGGATATTTCAAACTTTTTTAACAAATCAAAAACTGAAAAATTGGGCGTGCAAAATTATTCAGCCCCTTTACTTTCAGTGCAGCAAACTCTCTCCAGAAGTTCAGTGAGGATCTCTGAATGATCCAATGTTGACCTAAATGACTAATGATGATAAATACAATCCACCTTTGTGTAATCAAGTCTCCGTATAAATGCACCTGCATTGTGATAGTCTCAGAGGTCCGTCAAAAGCACAGAGAGCATCATGAAGAACAAGGAACACACCAGGCAGGTCCGAGATACTGTTGTGAAGAAGTTTAAAGCCGGATTTGGATACAAAAAGATTTCCCAAGCTTTAAACATCCCAAGGAGCACTGTGCAAGCGATAATATTGAAATGGAAGGAGTATCAGACCACTGCAAATCTACCAAGACCTGGCCGTCCCTCTAAACTTTCAGCTCATACAAGGAGAAGACTGATCAGAGATGCAGCCAAGAGGCCCATGATCACTCTGGATGAACTGCAGAGATCTACAGCTGAGGTGGGAGACTCTGTCCATAGGACAACAATCAGTCGTATATTGCACAAATCTGGCCTTTAGGGAAGAGTGGCAAGAAGACAGCCATTTCTTAAAGATATCCATAAAAAGTGTTGTTTAAAGTTTGCCACAAGCCACCTGGGAGACACACCAAACATGTGGAAGAAGGTGCTCTGGTCAGATGAAACCAAAATTGAACTTTTTGGCAACAATGCAAAACGTTATGTTTGGCGTAAAAACAACACAGCTGAACACACCATCCCCACTGTCAAACATGGTGGTGGCAGCATCATGGTTTGGGCCTGCTTTTCTTCAGCAGGGACAGGGAAGATGGTTAAAATTGATGGGAAGATGGATGGAGCCAAATACAGGACCATTCTGGAAGAAAACCTGATGGAGTCTGCAAAAGACCTGCGACTGGGACGGAGATTTGTCTTCCAACAAGACAATGATCCAAAACATAAAGCAAAATCTACAATGGAATGGTTCAAAAATAAACATATCCAGGTGTTAGATTAGCCAAGTCAAAGTCCAGACCTGAATCCAATCGAGAATCTGTGGAAAGAACTGAAAACTGCTGTTCACAAATGCTCTCCATCCAATCTCACTGAGCTCGAGCTGTTTTGCAAGGGGGAATGGGAAAAAAATTCAGTCTCTCGATGTGCAAAACTGATAGAGACATACCCCAAGCGACTTACAGCTGTAATCGCAGCAAAAGGTGGCGCTACAAAGTATTAACTTAAGGGGGCTGAATAATTTTGCACGCCCAATTTTTCAGTTTTTGATTTCTTAAAAAAGTTTGAAATATCCAATAAATGTCGTTCCACTTCATGATTGTGTCCCACTTGTTGTTGATTCTTCACAAAAAAATACAGTTTTATATCTTTATGTTTGAAGCCTGAAATGTGGCAAAAGGTCGCAAAGTTCAAGGGGGCCGAATACTTTCGCAAGGCACTGTATATATAAAAAAAAAAACATTTTTCTTCATCTTTTATTTTAATTGTATTTTTTTTTAAATGAATTCTATATTTTAACTTCTTTAAAAGCCTGTCACATCTGTGAATGTGGAATGTGTTTTGTTGGTTGATTGAAAAACAAGAAAACGTAATAAAACTTTAAATTGAAAAAAAAAGAAAGATCAGGTGGACCTCCACCACAGTGAGGCTCCCGTGTTTCATCCTGGTAATGGCGTCTGGCTCTACACCAGGAACCTCCCGCTCCGCCTGCCCTGTGTCATGACTACCACAGTCCTACAAAGACATCTCTTCCACCAGCGGGGGTGAGATAGAGAGGCTCCATGACCTCCAGGTGGGGGTTTTATGACACCTCATGCCCATTGTAAATCTTAAAGCAGCAGACAAAATCCCTTTGTCCTCTCAGTGTGGAGGAAAGGAATGTATGATGGGCCTATGGAGAACCTACCTTAGAACAGTAACATGCAATAACAGTACTTTGGGACAATATATTTAGTCAGCCAAAATCGTGGTAATGACGATAGATTGAAAATGAATGTCGTTTTTGTTATGTTATTAAAAGTTAAATGACGATGTTATGACGAAAAGTGTTACTTGAAGAGTTTTCATAATATGTTTCTGATGTTTGCATACTGTACGTTGTGTGGAAAATGTCCAGATCAAGAGAATGTTTTTGTAAAGATGAAATGTGAAGTTAGTTGTCGAAATTGGATCTGAGTCAAATCCAGACCTTGCCTTGCAACTAGTTACACCCAGAGAACTTGCCATAAAGACGGAAACGCCACTTTCTGACCCGAAGGTATAAAACATGTGAGTTAAGTATTTACATGCAGACTAGGTGACCACGCTCTGCAGCCCAGGTCTGAGTAGTCGCAACCCCAAAATGTAACACGAGGTTGAAGACAACGGAACCTTTAATAATCTATGCTACTGATGAGTAGCTGTGTCTAAGAGGGTGAATTCAAGCAGGACCACCCAGTTACCATTCTCCAAAGAATCGTGTGTCTACACTGCTTTCATTCCTATGCCGGAGCCCTGAGCTACACGGCTGACAGTACTCAGAAGACCCCCTTTCAGAACAAGGGCAAGGAAACAGACCACTAAGAGAAAGGACACTGACATCGTGTGGACAATCAGAGAGTTACACCCGGTAACCAAAGAAGTGCCGTCATCAGAGGAAAAGGCGAACCAGGTCCACGAAGAGACACTACATCGGAGACCTTCGACAAGTAATTAAATAATTATATTCTGACCCATAAGAGCGGCAGTTCGGGACAAGGTCTTAGGGCTAAACTGAGCATAGTTTACAAATGTATCCAAGTGTGCTTTTCTCTCATGGACTCTCTCTTTCTCTCTCTTTTTAAAATCCCCATTTTGTGTAACACATGTCATATTGTTTTGGCCTGCTAGGGACCTGTTTCATTGTACTAAGTTCAAATCAATAGCTTAGACTGTGTGTTTGTGTATCTTATATTATCATTTTAGCTTGTTAGTACGGAATCATTTAGTGAGACTCGGGTTTGTGCAGATTCCTGGATTATGTGACGTTCAGGATGAGACTGTAGAGGAAATTAATTAATTAGCGATTGCTGCAAAATCGTTATTCGGATATTCTTTGAGTTAATTTGGGAAATGGAAACTCAATAAAAACAAACTCTTTCCATGGTGCCCCAGGTTACTGAGTTAATGATTACCTGATTAATTGAATCACATAATTATAAACGGTTCGATGAACAGCAGTCGTCACATTAATCAATACGGATTAAAATAAGAGATAAAAGTAAAAAGTAATTAAGAGCAGCAGTAAAATAACAATAGCGAGACTATATACAGGGGGGTACCGGTACAGAGTCAATGTGCGGGGGCACCGGTTGGTTGAGGTAATATGTATATGTAGGTAGAGTTATTAAAGTGACTATGCATAGATGATAACAACAGAGAGTAGCAGTGGTGTAAAAGAGGGGGAGTCGGCTCCAGTACCTGGTGGACTGGGAGGGGAACGTCCTGAGGAGCGTTCTTGGGTCCCAGTGGCGGACATCCTGGACCCCAACATCATCCAGGACTTCCATCTCCACCATCCGGACCGGCCCGCACCTCACCCTTGGGGCGGTACACCTGGCTGGTGTCGTCCTGCTGCAGGAGCCTCGCGTTTGGTGGAATTGTACTGATTCAACCTGATTGTACTGATAAACGATGGGGAATTGTAGCCTCCTCGTCCTTCTGCAGCTTGCCTGCCAATGCATGCTTGTCCTAACCAAGCACCCAAGTTAATTGACTTGCTAGCTAGCTACTTCCAGACACAAATGAGAGAACACCTCATATGTTACTCGCAGTAGCAGAGCTAGTTAGGCTGTTTACATGTTATCTAGAGTGTTCTTGACTAACTACATATTTTTTCTATGTTTACTGACACCGGTCATATTCAGCGTTTGTTGCGCATTCGTAAATTCATCAGTTGTTCTGCGCTTGCCAACAAAGGGCATCTTCACAAGGTCCTTTGCTGTTGTTCTGGGATTGATTTGCACTTTTCACACCAAAGTACGTTAATCCCTAGGAGACAGAATGCATATCCGTCCTGAGGGGTATGAAGGCTGCGTGGTCCCATGGTGTTTATACCGGCGTACTATTGTTTGTACAGATGAATGTGATACCTTCAGCCATGACATCATTTTCTGGAATTTTCCAAGCTGTTTAAAGGCACAGCCAATTTAGTGTATGTAAACTTCTGACCCACTGGAATTATACAGTGAATTATAAATGAAATAATCTGTCTGTAAACAATTGTTGTAAAAATTACTTGTGTCATGCACAAAGTAGATGTCCTAACCGACTTGTCAAAACTATAGTTTGTTAACAAGAAATTTGCAGAGTGGTTGAAAAACTAATTTTAATGACTCCAACCTAAGTGTAGGTAAACTTCTGACTTCAACTGTATATCTGGCCTGGTAAAGGTTTTATGCACTGACTGAATGGAAGTTTTTTTACTCCTGAATCGGCTGGTCTCGGGAAGAAATTAGCAGTCCTCAGTGTCTGAGATCAATCAAGTTAAGACCAAGTACAAATGTATCCAAGACCGAGACACTCAATATGTGGACTCGAGACCAGTCTACAACACTAGCCTACACAGTGGCGATTTTAGCATGTAAATCTTGGTGTTTTTTTTATGCATGCCAGCAAAGCCACTACACAACACAACACTAAACAATACATTAATTGCACTAATAACGGTGACAAATGTTGCCCACAATCCTTTAGGGCCTACATAAAGCTGTCCCAACAGCAGTCCCAACATCTTACCACTGCTACACCTGGCTATCAGCAGAGCCTTGTCTGGCAGCGAAACAGTTCATTCAGCCTCATTTACTGCCTTTAAAAAACACACAGCTGATATGGCTGACTTGCTTAAACAAATGTGTTTTCTAATGACAATTCAGATGTTCAAACTATGGCATAAGGGGACGACAAGCGGATAAGAGGCAATCCGTAATTTCGATTGAGACATTAATGAGCAAGCTAGGACGAACATAGTCAACATAACTGTTTGTTTAGCACTTTTGAAATGTACAGCGACAGAATTCTGAACATGGGCTGTTCTTACAGTGTTCTCCCTGTACACCAAGTCAGAACCGTAGGATAAATAAAGGGGGCATATAAGCAGACAATGAAAGCTCTTACAAAATTGGATTATTACATTTCACTAAAACAGGTTATAGGCTACATGTGCACCACAGAACAGGAGGTAAAATTAAGAGGGGTAAATAGACCAAATTATTAGGGCGATACTAGCGGCTAGCGGCGTACTACTCAACATACACTTAGTATTACTTTCTTAGCTACAGTATACATATCTCCGTGGCATTTATGCAGCAGCGTACAAGACGTTCTTGGACTCACCTTGTTGTGCTGTGCTCACTTGAACAGGAAGGTGGCACGGCAGTCCCTCGTGGGCAAATTTTGTCATTAAAGTCTGGCATTCTCTGGATTTGGGAACTCTGGAGAGAAAAAACAAGGTTGAATCATGACGTCATTGATCTTCAAGTCGTAGCTCTAGAAAGCGGCCTGAATTCCCGACTTACAATTCAGAGTTGGGTGACCATTCAAAACATATTTCCCAGTCAGAGCTCGTTTTTTCCGGAATTCCTAGTTGTCTTGAACTCACTGAAGTCAAGTTTCCGCAGTTCCGAGTTAACAGTTGTTTTGAGTGCGGCCCAAATCATGCTTCATTGACAGCATGGCCAATGTTGAATGTTAATTATTTTAAACTTGGAAAAAATACACTTAATCACAGATTTGGGACCACAAAGCCACTCCACTGAATAGCAGGCTAGTGATTGCTTTGCAATGCTTGCGGTTAGCCACTGTCACTGATTCCTTCCAATCCACTAATTGTTGAAATTGCAATTTCCAACTTACGTAATTTTTATGTCCAATAGCCGATGAGCACCGATACGTTTTATCTATAATTTCTCTTCATTTGACAAGGATTAAAAATAATTTGCCAGTAGATTGTTGACTTGATTCATGATGATGACTGCTAGCTAAGATTTTGAAAGTATGATGTTGACATGATAAATCCAATCAAAGCTACTGCAGATATAACGTGATTTGACATAATTTTATCTGTGGCCATTTCGTGGTATCCAATTGTTAGTAGCTACTATCTTGTCTCATCGCTACAACTCCCGTACGGGCTCGGGAGAGACGAAGGTTGAAAGTCATGCGTCCTCCGATACACAACCCAACCAAGCCGCACTGCTTCTTAACACAGCGCACATCCAACCCGGAAGCCAGCCGCACCAATGTGTCGGAGGAAACACTGTGCACCTGGCAACCTTGGTTAGCGTGCACCGCGCCCGGACCGCCACAGGAGTCGCTGGTGCGCGACAAGACAAGGATATCCTTACCAGCCAATCCCTCCCTAACCCGGGCGACGCTATGCCAATTGTGCGTCGCCCCACGGACCTCCCGGTCGCGGCCGGTTACGACAGAGCCTGGGCACCATCCGGAAGGCCCCTGTGGCCAATGACCTTGAGCCTTCTTGGATAGGCACTTCTAATGTAACTCTGGCAAGGGTAGACCTTGAATTTTCGAGGTCTACCCTTAGACTTGGCGGTGACGTACTGTCCCCACGAGTGACAGAACACTGAGCTAATCATGGCACAACTAGAGAACATTACCAACACCTACGCTCAGTATTTTCCTCTGGCTGCCCCACCACCATAGAAAGCAGTGATCTAGGCTGAAACACCTGCATTTTGGAGCTACCTTACTCAAGAAAACAAAAGATAGACCATGTTTGTATGTGGTTTAACTCAATGATTTTATTTTATGTTTGTTTGCGGTTTAATTAACTCAATGATTTAATACATTTTTAAAAAATTGTTTGCATACTGATTGCAAGCGTACTAATGCCAAAACATTAAAAAAAAGTTTTGCTAAAATGTGGGTCTCAAAACAGGTGGGGCTCTGTTTTTTAACAGAATCGGCAGAATGAATACACCCCTGATCACATTCAAAAACAGTTCACTTTCATAGCAGCATGATAATTTTGCTCATTGTATAATTCCTTCTCGCATCTATGCACTCTCCTCTCACATTTTCCTTTTTCTTACAGACTTCAGTGTACAACACATCAGCTGTCTGTGACCAGGCAAAAAAAACTTTCCAAACCAAACATTCATATCATAACTGCTAACTGCTACACACAGCCTACATCATTGTCACCATATTAGCTAACGTCATAGTCAACATAGCTACTACAACTAATGACGTTAGTAAACCCACTACAGTCATGCAGTAGTCTACAGTCAGCAAGCGGTTTAGCATTTACACTGGCGAGCCCTGGTGGCAATAATTTAATTAATAAAACCAAAAGCTTACCTTGACTTGGAAGTGTTCCAGTGTTGGATAGCCATAGCCAGCTAGCTAACATAGCAATCTATCTCTTTTTGAGCTGCATTCGCTACCTAAGTGAATGTGAAGAAAATTAAGGCAAAATATAGCTATCTCACCCTTGATTCTCCTTTGTCTATTCAAAACTGTTTAACTATTGTCTTTCTCTCTCTAAGTTAACTTCTCACCACATTTGATGTACTGCAGTGCTAGCTAGATGTAGCTGTTCCACCCTGATCGGTTTCACCTGTCTTTCTGCTTGTCTCCACCCCCCTCTAGGTGTCATCCCATCTTCCCCATTATCCCCTGTGCATTCTCTTTTTGTCTGTTGCCAGTTTGTCTTGTCAGGTCTTCCCAGCGTGCTTTCCCGTCTTCCTGTTTTCTCAAGTTTCTGTTTCCAAGTTTCCTCGGTTCTGACCATTCTGCCTGCCCTGACCCCGAGCCTGCCTGCCGTTCTGTGCCTTACTGACTCTGCCCTGGATTATGGACCTCTGCCTGTCCTTGACCTGTCTTTTGCCTGCCCCCTGTTTGGGTCAATAAACATATGTGATTCTAGCTGTCTGCATCTGGGTCTTATTCTGAGTTTTGATGGTAGCTTATGCTTTCAGTACTACATTAATTCTCTGATCCTTTGATTGGGTGGACAACATTTCAGTTCATGCTGAAAGAGCTCCGATAGTTTGGAGGACGTCCTCCGGAATTTGTCATAATTACTGTGTAAGTTTATGGAAGGGGGTGAGAACCATGAGCCTCTTAGGTTTTCTATTGAAGTCAATGTACCTAGAGGAGGACGGAAATGAGATGTCTTCCGGCTACACCATGATGCTACTCTACAGAGTGCTGCTAAGGATAGCGCAGACCTTCATTGCAAAACAGTGTATTTTAATCAATTATTTGTTGATTATATTTAGTAAAGTTTTATTTAAAAGGGATAGTTATTTAATGTTTGACTATTTTTATGAAATTCACTGAAGAGGATGGTCCTCCCCTTCATTTGCTACTGCTACTCTGTTCTTTATTTTACTCTTATTATGATCTATCCAGATGCCTAGTCACTTTACCCTGCCTTCATGTACATATCTACCTTAAATTCACAACATGACCAAAAGTATGTGGACTCCTGCTCGTCAAACATCTCACTCCAAAATCATGGGCATTAATATGTAGTTATTCCCCCCTTTGCTGCTAAAACAGACTAAACTTTTCTGGGAAGGCTTTCCACTTGCTTCCATTCAGCCACAAGAGGCATTAGGGCACTGATTTTGGGTGATTAGACCTGGCTTAGGTGTTCAATGGAGTTGAGGTCAGGGCTCTGTGCAGGCCAGTCAAGTTCTTCCACACCAATCTCGATAAACCATTTTTTAAAGGGACCTCGCTTTGTGTACAGGGGCATTGTCATGCTGAAACAGGAAATGTCCTTCCCCAAACTGTTGCCACAAAGTTTGAATCACAGAATTGTCTAGAATTTCATTGTATGCTGTAGCGTTAACAATTCCCTTCACTGGAACTAAGGGGCCTAGCCCGAACCATGAAAAACAGCCCCAGACCATTATTCCTCCTCCACCAAACTTTAGAGTTGCCACTAATCATTCGGGCAGGTAGCGTTCTCCTGGCATCCACCAAACCCAGATTTGTCTGTCATGATTCAGCGTGATTCATCACTCCAGAGAACGTGTTTCTCCCTGTATATAGCTACATTCTTGTTTATTTTATTTGACTCCTCTTGTGTTAGCTACTATATATTTTTTTATATATTTTTAAACTCTGCATCGTTGGGAAAGGTTTGTAAGCAAGCATTTCACTGTAAAGTCTACACCAGTTGATTAATAAAATTGGATTTGATTTTTACAGTAAGGCATAAAGCTACTGAGACTACTACGCTTTCATTGATGACTGAACAGCAAACATTTACTAGTTTATAAGAGTTCTCGAACTGACTATGAAGTCAATCTTCTATATCCTTTTGCTATTTGTAAATCATACAACGTAGATATACTGTATGCCAATGGTGTCTCATCGGGACAAGTAAACCAAACATCTTGTTGGAAGTGGCAATTTTAGCATGTAAATCTTGGTGGGGCAAAAACATCATTTTTTTAATCGATGCATGCCAGCAAACCCACTACACCTCACAACACAACCCTAAACAAGACATAAATTGCACTATAACGATGACAAACGGTCCCACACACTGTTAGGGCCTACATAAAGCTGTCCCAAAAGCAGAGTACAAACAGCGGTCCCCAACACCTTACCTCTACCACACCTGGCTATCAGCTGAGCCTTGTCTGGCAGCGAAACAGTTCAGCCTCATTTAGTGCTCAGTGTTCTGTCACTCATGAGGACAGCACGCCACCTCCAAGTCTATGGGTAGAGCTCGAAAATTCAAGCCTGCCATGGTGCTGCCATAGAGTTACATTAGAAGTGCCCATCAAATCACGTTATATCTACAGTAGCTTTGATTGGACTGATAATGTCAACATCATACTTTCAAAATCTTAGCTAGCAGTCATCATCATAAATCAAGTTGACAATTTACTGGCAAATAATTTTAATCCTTGTCCTACGAATAGAAATAATGAAGATAAATTATACATTAAATGTATCAGTGCTCATCGGCCATCGGATATAAACATTACACAAGTTGGAAATCACAAATTCAACAATAGGTGGTTTGGAAGGAATCAGTGGCTAACTGCAAGCATTGCAAGGCAATCATTAGTCTGCTTTTCAATGGAGTTGCTGTGTGGTCCCACGTCTAAGATTAAGGGTCTCTTTTCCAAGTTTAAAATGATAAACAATAAACATTGACCATGCTGTCAATGAAGCATGATTTTGTGCCGCGCTCAAAACAACTGTTAACTGAACTGCAAAATCTGATTCAGTGAGTTCAAGACAACTGGTAACTCGGGAAAGATGAGCTACGACTGGGAAAATATGTTTTGACCTTTCATCCAACTCTGAATTTTAAATCCGGAACTCGGGCCTCTTTCTAGAGATATGACCTGAAGATCACTGGCGTCATCAAGATTCAATCTTTTTTTCTAAAGTTCCCAGTTGTCTTGAAAGCACCATAAATCCAGAGAATAGCAGACTTTGATGACAAAATCTGCCCACAAAGGACCGCTGCGCCACCTTCCTGTTCAAGTGAGCACAGCACAACAAGGTGAATCCAAAAATGTCTCATATGCTGCTGCATAAATGATGTAATATGACAGGGAGATATGTATACTGCAGCTAAGAAAGTAATACTAAGTGTATGTTGTGTAGTAAGCTGTTAGTAGCCCATGTGCCTCATCCTAATAATTTGAATTTAAATTTCACCTCTTAATTTTGCCTACTGTTCTGACTTGGTGGTGCACATGTAGCCTATAACCTGTTTTTGAGAAATGTAATCAACGAATATTGTAAGAACTTTCATTGTCTGCTTATCTGCCCCCGTTACTTATCCTATGGTTCTGACTTGGTGTACAGGGAGAACACTGCCCATGTTCTGAATACATTTCAAAAGTGCTGAACAAATAGTTATATTGACTACGTCCGTCCTAGCTCGCTCATTAATGTCTTCATCGAAATTATGGATTGCCTCTTATCCGCTTGTCGTCCCCTTATGCTATAGTTTGTACATCTGAATTGTCAGTAGAAGCCACATTTGTTTAAGCAAGTCAGCCATATCAGCTATGTTTTTCTAAAAGGCAGTAAAGGAGGCTGAATGAACTGTTTCGTTGATAGCCAGTTGTTAATGTGGTAATGGTAATGTGGTCATGTGTTGGGACTGCTGTGTGGACTCTACTTTTGGGGCAGCTTTATGTAGACCCTATCAGTCTGTGGGCACCGTTTGTCACCGCTATAGTGCAATTAATGTACTGTTTAGTGTTGTGTTGTGTAGTGGCTTTGCTGGTATGCATCCCACATTTTTTGTTGTTGTTGCCCCAACAAGATTTACATGCTAAAATCGCCACTGAAAACATTAACGGAAGATCCTCAATGCAGGAACAGTAGGTAGTGGAGACAGAGCTGCATTCTGGTCCAAAATATGATAAAAGAAAATAGATTGAAGGTTACAAAATCGAATGTAATGATACGTATATGTTAATATTAAAGATATTGATATAGGCCTTTCAATTTGATTCAAGTGTAATGGAGTAGTCAACTGCTGCTTTCTGTGTAGAAAAGCCCATGTTCAACAACTGCTTCATGCTTCAATCATAAGTGTAGGTCTATTCAGGGAGCCTGACTGTATGGGGGAGCAAAATCTGGCTGGTCTGGAGGTCCTGCCCCTGGATTTTTTTTTACCATTTCCTGCAATTGTATGTTGTTTCTCAACAGTCAATCCATGTTTACTTTACAGAACACAACCCTTTTACTTAGGTTTTTGCCACAATAAAGTACATTTAAAGAGTAGACAAGTTTTTCTGATAGATTAC
Source organism: Oncorhynchus clarkii lewisi (assembly GCF_045791955.1). Taxonomy (NCBI): domain Eukaryota; kingdom Metazoa; phylum Chordata; class Actinopteri; order Salmoniformes; family Salmonidae; genus Oncorhynchus; species Oncorhynchus clarkii. The sequence goes on along the minus strand of NC_092162.1, from coordinate 37,859,157 downwards.
TAATCTATCCCCTTCTCTCAAAGTGATTGATTGACATGTCTGAAACCCTACCAACTCTGTAACTCACAAACATCCTGCCCATAGGCATAGGTTTATGTATGAGCCCCCAAAAAACCTGAATTCAAACAATTATTGTGCTGTTATACAATACATAGCCTACCGCATATTACCCATGGCAGAAAAACATTTTAAAAAACAATTTAAGATGTATTTATAATTCGTCTAACATATACTCCAAAAGCTACAAAAGTAAGTAATTAGCAGTATTAGACTGAAATATATAGAGGTAATTTTGTCAAACTTGTGAGCCTCTCCAGTCTCTATGCTCGTTAGTTGCTCATTCAACATTTGCTACCACTTCATCCAAACCCATTTTAAATGTCTCCCATCCTAACTGTTTTATATTCCCTGAGACCAACAAGAAATGTTTCCTTGGGCACATATTCCCAGACTTTCAGCCACACTTGTGGTCTCTGCTCTCTGCATCACCACATTTTATGTGAGGAAAAAGAATAGGCAATGCGCAGCTGGTGAGCTTACATTTGCTTGTTCAGTGCAGGGTGTAGCGCTGCCAGAGCATACCAGAGTGTCACTTCGCCACTTCTCACACTGGGGCGCCGCCGGGGATTTTGGGCCCCATGAAAAGATATCACATTGGGCCCCACCACTATAGGCCACACCAACCCTGCGCAATTGCTGTAACCACACACCTCCAAAACCCAATCGACCCATTCAAAGCTTTAAATAACTCTACCTTTGCAGGCTTGCAACTCTTGTAGTCCAAGATTTACTGTACGAATATTTACTGTACTGAGAGTGAGCTGTGAAAATATAACACTGTACAGATGCATGCAACATTCTGCATACAGTGGAATTCACTATTTGATGCAAGACTGATATCCTCTATAAGAAATGTGCTAAAGACCATCTTTTACAGTCTAAATGTAATTGTAAGGGTGAAATTCTTGAATGGAAAATTCTCTTAACATTAATGAATACATTAAAATAAATATAACTTAAACATACATTAACCTATTCAATTAGAATACATTGACATTATCATCTATAGAATTATATAACAAAGTAATAAAATCAGCAGCAGATTTTTGAACCTAGTATACATACCAACTAGAAAAAAAGCAGCTGTAAAAGTGGAATTGGAAAATGGAAAACAAAATGGAAATGGAAATGAAAAGGCCTGATGGTGGCGCTAGAGGAAAGGTCAAGGGGTCACCAAAAATAGGTTTCTTCCACTTGGTGTCTTGATTGTGCACAACAAATTTTATGGCAATCCAGCCATTACTTTGAGATATACTGTATCTTGTTCTCATGTGTGTAGTGATCCAATATCCAATATCCATAGTCATGCCATTTAACAGTTACCACTGGCCCTTGCTCAGCCTTACTCAGCCCAGCGCCGAGCCTTCTTGCTACAGTGGTTCCTCCTTTAAAAGTTGCGAGCTTACACCTCGGGACTTAGAGGTACCCAGCGTCATGGCTTCATTGCTCCAGACCATCTCAAGGGGGAGTTAGAGCACTCATTATGCATTTGAGTACCAATCATATCAAGTGGTTCCAATGATGAATTTGATGCCACTTATATCAATTTTTTTGAAAAGCTCTGTTTGCATATGAATCTTAATGTTAATATACTATTATAACATGAATGAACATGACATATATATGGATGTTGCCCAAAAAATGATTGGTAATTGTGGAATTAATATGGAAATGACTAAAAGTAACTCCACTACATGTAACTGTTATTCTTGGTGACTTTCTTCAGCAAAGATGGCTGACAAAACATTACGGTGGAAGCTAATGTAAGTAGTTATAACATCCTAACGAGTCAAGCAAAACATGTACAATTGAGAGGAATATGTTAGTTCATGTAGAGACAAACGATTGTGCATATTTTTTTGTCATAAAGTTAATTGACCAAAATCTCTATTTAGCAAGTTTTTTGCAGTCATAAACAATACCAGGTGTATCAAACTCCATTATTTGAATGATGCTATGTCTGCATGTACAGTTGAATTCGGAAGTTTACATACACCTAGGTTGAAGTAATTAAAATTTGTTTTTCAACCACTCCACACATTTCTTGTTAACAAACTATAGTTTTGGCAAGTCGGTTAGGACACCCACTTTGTGCATGACACAAGTCATTTTTCAAACAACAGTTTACAGACAGATTATTTCACATATAATTCACTGCATAACAATTCCAGTGGGTCAGAAGTCAACATACACTAAGTTGACTGTGCCTTTAAACAGCTTGGAAAATTCCAGAAAATGATGTCATGGCTTTAGAAGCTTCTGATAGGCTAATTGACATAATTTGAGTCAATTGGAGGTGTACCTGTGGATGTATTTCAAGGCCTACCGTCAAACTCAGTGTCTCTTTGCTTGACATCATGGCGAAATCAAAAGAAATCAGCCAAGACCTCACAAAAATTGTAGACCTCCAAGTCTGGTTCATCCTTGGGAGCAATTTCCAAATGCCTGAAGGTGCCATGTCCATCTGGGACAAAGATGGTACTTTTTGGAGAAACGTCCTCTGGTCTGATGAAACAAAAATAGAACTGTTTGGCCATAATGACCATCGTTATGTTTGGAGGAAAAAGGGTGGTGCTTGCAAGCCAAAGAACACCATCCCAAACGTGAAGCATGGGAGTGTCAGCATCATGTTGGGGTGCATTGCTGCAGGAGGGGCTGGTGCACTTCACAAAATAGATGGCATCATGAGTACGGAAAATGTTGTGGATATATTGAAGCAACATCTCAAGACATCAGTCAGGAAATTAAAGCTTGGATGCAAATGGGTCTTCCAAATGGACAATGACCCCAAGCATACTTCCAAAGTTGTGGCAAAATGGCTTAAGTCAAGGTATTGGAGTGGCCATCACAAAGCCCTGACCTCAATCCCATAGAACATTTGTGGGCAGAACTGAAAAAGCGTGTGTGAGCTAGGAGGCCTACAAACCTGCCTCAGTTACACCAGCTCTTGTCAGGAGGAATGGGCCAAAATTCACCCAACTTCTTGTGGGAAGCTTGTGGAAGGCTACCCGAAATGTTTGAGCCAAGTTAAACAATTTCAAGGCAATGCTACCAAGTATTAATTGAGTTTATGTAAACTTCTGAGCCACTGGGAATGTGATGTAAGAAATAAAAGCTGAAATAAATCATTCTCTCTACTATTATTCTGACATTTCACATTCTTAAAATAAAGTGGTGATCCTAACTGACCCAAGACAGGGAATTACGAGGATTAAATATCAGTATTTGTGAAACTGTGTTTAAATGTATTTGACTGAGGTGTTTGTGTAAACTTCGACTTCAACTGTATGTATTACAATTATACACTTCAACAGCGTTTTACCACTCCTGCTCCTGGGCCATCAACATGATTTAAGTAAAGGCTGATTTGTATTTCATATATACAGAATAAAAAACAGTACATCCTGCCAGCACGACCACAAGCATGCTGAATGACACGTGGAAGAGAGCGAGGAACGAGATGGGAGTAACAATCCGGCATAATAATGTAATGAAACAAGCAGGGAGCAGGTTTCGAACCCTCAACATTCTATCCCAAAGTCCAGCATGCTATCGACTGTGACCAAATGTATTTATTGGGGTTGGGGCCGATTGTGGCTAAAAACACTATCAATTGTAATTTTTAACGTGGGAAAAGTATTATTATTAGTTTTTCACAAGCGTAGCAGGATGGGCTATTAGCTGAACAATAGACTAGTCAACATTTACTAAATAATTGTCTAATAGCCGAGCTAGGTGTGAACCCCCCCTCCCCAACTTGCAACAAATCCTTCCACATCTACCTACACGCTTATCTACCTACACACGGTTAATGTTCTGAAAAAAAAATATATATATATATTGGTCATGGCTCCTGAGTGGCACAGTGGTCTAAGGCACTGCATCTTGGTGCAAGAGGCTTTACTTCAGTCACTGGTTCGAATTCAGGCTGTATCACATCCGAATGTGATTTGGAGTGCAAAAGGGCGGTGCACAATTGGCCCAGCGTCTCCCAGGGAAGGCCTTCATTATAAATAATAATTTGTTCTTACCTGACTTGCCTAGTTAAATAAAGGTTCAATTTTAAAAAACAACTGGCGGCAACTGCAGCGCAATCAATAGGAGGTGAACAGCGGCAGGTGCTGAAAATATAGCTAACTTGTTATGCAAGTGTTGCACACCAACAGATGGAGAAAACCTACACCAGTCGAGCAATTCATTTCAACAGTAATCTTCATTTTAATTTGACTATACTAACAACAAGAGGGCTTAATTCGGAGCCTAGACCTATATTAAATAACTTAACTGGCTGAGGTAGGCTATGAGGCTTGACAGCCTAATAGAAGCAGGATTTTTTTATTAGGCCTACTTACAATTGCAACTGGTCAAAAATGTAGCATCCTACATAAAACAATAATTTAAAGAAAACAAATCTGCACATTCGAACTAAAACAATGTAACTAATGATTAAAAGCGCACATTTGTAAATCCCAAACTCTAAAAGTAATTGGAAAGTTACAGTAGATACAAACTGTGTGTGACATTGTGGTTACAATAACGAATGTAGCCCATCATGCAAATGTTTCCTATTAGCAGGACAATAGACTTCTTATAACCCGGCTACTGTTGTGAAAATCCCTCAACTTGCAATGTATTCGATGCTTAAGTACTCTAAAGTGTTACATTTCTAACTCAAAACATTTCTTCATCAACATCTTTATGCTTTCGTTAATCTTCTTGATCTTCTTCCTTTTTTTCTGTAGCAATTTTGGGCCACGGTTGATTCGTTTGTGAAGATGACGTTATTGAATGTCTCGTCAGCTTTGATCCATGCCTGGGCCTGCAGGACGCAAAGTTCTTTGTTTGTCAGACGAAACATTGACTCACACATTGAAAAGGGTGAAGAATGAGACGGAGTCACAATCCATGCCAGGCACACCTCTGTGAGCTCTGGAACTCCACCTCCGACAGGCGGGGTCAACATCCGTGGAGGGTTCGTCAGGTCTTCGGTTCACCCTGACATTTCCATTCCTCTTCTGACAACATAACTTGACCAACTGCTCACCAGGTACAGCAAGGACCGCCCGGACCGTTATGCTGTTCTGCTATGTCAAGGATGTGTAACCCAAGAGAGATACCATGAATGGGCAAAGAATGCATAGCCTTCCCACTGCAGACATCTATTTCAGCACCGTTTCGCGCTGCTCTGAGACGAGCATGGAGAAGCGAAGGGAAACTTTCAAATATTCCATGATATTTTTTTGATATGTGTTGACTGAATATTATCAAGGGATGTCTGCTAAATAATCAAGTTAGGTTTCTCCAGAAATAAATATTTCTAAACAACAAACTGGTTTATTTACAAATGAGTGAGAATGTCTCACCCCGTGTTCAAGTATGGCCTTTTTCTCACTCATTCTAGGTTAAATGCAAACTAATTAAACAAAGCGATTATTATTACAAATTAATTTAGAATTATATATAATACCCTTAGGATCTGTAAGAATATTAGAGAATTTCTAATGGAAAATGCCCCTTAGATATTAATATAGAGTCCTCCAATCCTTTAAATGTAATTATTTGGCGGAGAGTCACATCATTGAAAAAAACATTTGTAGATATACTGTAAGAAATGGTGTAGGTCTTATTTATTTAAGGAGCATATTGAAGTTAGAAGCAAAAGCCTCCAACTTTTTTAACACCGTTTTGCTCCAGTCCTCTAAATGTAATTTTTCGATATACTGTAGGCCTACCATAGGCGAAATGTGTCTCACTAGTGTTGAGTAATGTGCTGTGAAAAATCGTGTAGGTCTTATTTATTTAACAAGCATATTGAAGTTAGAAGCAAAAGCCTACAACTATTTTAGCACAGCGTCGCACTGCTCTGAGGCAAGCATGGGGACTGGTCTTGATAAAACAATGAGATTTTTATTTTCACTTCATCTCCGTTTGGTTATTGATTAGACAAGAATTTGAACATTTGGGTGCAGAAATGCTATGCTCTTAGTGTAACCTTTATTTAACTAGACAAGTCAGTTAAGAACAAATTCTTATTTACGAGGACAGCCTACTCCTTCCTCGTGCCCTGCAGGGATTCTTTAGCTAAATTACAGCGCCATATTTTCCGTTCCATCCTAATGGAAACCCAGAGGGTTTTTAGTTTTTCTTGGAATAGAAAAAAACATCATCAAATTAATTAAGCAAGTACCAGTCAAAAGTTTGGACACACCTACTCATTCCAGGATTTTTCTATATTTTTACTATTTTCTACATTGTATAATAATAGTGAAGACATCACAACTATGAAATAACACCGGTCTCCTGCGTGCCCCGCATTCTGTAGTACAGACATGGCCTGCTCTCCCTTATGTAAGGAATAAGGACATTCCCATGTTTACTACAGTATGTATTGTAGACTGCACAGTAGCCTAATAAACAAATAAACACATTTTGTTAATATCCTCTTTCAAAATGCAGATGAATGGATCCATAACAAATTACCATGGGAATAAATATCACTGATTTACAGAAATATTGGACCAAAGTTGTCTAACCAAGGCAAACAATTTAGAATTCTACAATCCTGTAGCCTATTTCCGACCGTCACGTTGTACAGCGCAATATTTTCCATTCCATCCTAATGGGAAACCCTGAGGGTTTCGTTTTTTTGTTTTTCTCTGAATGGAAACACAATAATATTAATCAAATTAATTAAGCCACATTTCTTAAAATCAATCCCATGTACTATGTTATTACAAAAAAGGTTTTAAATTCTCTGGTAATGCCAATACGGAATACTAACAAATGCTTCTCAAAGATGCCCTCTGGTGGTCAAACTAGCAACAACTTGCATTAACAGAAAAAAATGGCTGACAAATAGATAACGAGCCACAGAATGCTGCAGCAGCCCGCAAGGTGTGCCGCAGTATGACACAACTTTTAAAGGAGGAACTACTGATCAGCTTGTTTTTCAGCATCATCACTTTGTCTGTCTTTCTGTGCACCTTCTCTCATTTGCTCCATCCTCATCATCTGCACTGGTACTGCCAGCGCTGTCTTTCACCTCTTCCTCCTCTTACACACTCCTCCCTGACAAAACTATATCACTTGAAGAGGGTCCTGGCTCTGTAGTGTACATGACGCATATGATAATATACAGTGCCTTGCGAAAGTATTCGGCCCCCTTGAACTTTGCGACCTTTTGCCACATTTCAGGCTTCAAACATAAAGATATAAAACTGTATTTTTTTGTGAAGAATCAACAACAAGTGGGACACAATCATGAAGTGGAACGACATTTATTGGATATTTCAAACTTTTTTAACAAATCAAAAACTGAAAAATTGGGCGTGCAAAATTATTCAGCCCCTTTACTTTCAGTGCAGCAAACTCTCTCCAGAAGTTCAGTGAGGATCTCTGAATGATCCAATGTTGACCTAAATGACTAATGATGATAAATACAATCCACCTGTGTGTAATCAAGTCTCCGTATAAATGCACCTGCACTGTGATAGTCTCAGACGTCCGTTAAAAGCGCAGAGAGCATCATGAAGAACAAGGAACACACCAGGCAGGTCCGAGATACTGTTGTGAAGAAGTTTAAAGCCGGATTTGGATACAAAAAGATTTCCTAAGCTTTAAACATCCCAAGGAGCACTGTGCAAGCGATAATATTGAAATGGAAGGAGTATCAGACCATTGCAAATCTACCAAGACCTGGCCGTCCCTCTAAACTTTCAGCTCATACAAGGAGAAGACTGATCAGAGATGCAGCCAAGAGGCCCATGATCACTCTGGATGAACTGCAGAGATCTACAGCTGAGGTGGGAGACTCTGTCCATAGGACAACAATCAGTCGTATATTGCACAAATCTGGCCTTTATGGAAGAGTGGCAAGAAGAAAGACATTTCTTAAAGATATCCATAAAAAGTGTCGTTTAAAGTTTGCCACAGGCCACCTGGGAGACACACCAAACATGTGGAAGAAGGTGCTCTGGTCAGATGAAACCAAAATTGAACTTTTTGGCAACAATGCAAAACATTATGTTTGGCGTAAAAGCAACACAGCTGAACACACCATCCCCACTGCCAAACATGGTTGTGGCAGCATCATGGTTTGGGCCTGCTTTTCTTCAGCAGGGACAGGGAAGATGGTTAAAATTGATGGGAAGATGGATGGAGCCAAATACAGGACCATTCTGGAAGAAAACCTGATGGAGTCTGCAAAAGACCTGAGACTGGGACGGAGATTGGTCTTCCAACAAGACAATGATCCAAAACATAAAGCAAAATCTACAATGGAATGGTTCAAAAATAAACATATCCAGGTGTTAGAATGGCCAAGTCAAAGTCCAGACCTGAATCCAATCGAGAATCTGTGGAAAGAACTGAAAACTGCTGTTCACAAATGCTCTTCATCCAACCTCACTGAGCTCGAGCTGTTTTGCAAGGAGGAATGGGAAAAAATGTCAGTCTCTCGATGTGCAAAACTGATAGAGACATACCCCAAGCGACTTACAGCTGTAATCGCAGCAAAAGGTGGCGCTACAAAGTATTAACTTAAGGGGGCTGAATAATTTTGCACGCCCAATTTTTCAGTTTTTGATTTGTTAAAAAAGTTTGAAATATCCAATAAATGTCGTTCCACTTCATGATTGTGTCCCACTTGTTGTTGATTCTTCACAAAAAAATACAGTTTTATATCTTTATGTTTGAAGCCTGAAATGTGGCAAAAGGTCGCAAAGTTCAAGGGGGCCGAATACTTTCGCAAGGCACTGTATCTTATAATATAATACCATTTGTAATAACATCATAACCAAAATTTCAGTTACTACCATTTTGTTGACTTAAATTAACTGCATGCACCATTGAAAAAAATTAAACAGCACTGAATCCTGCAGAATATTGACCCAAATTACCTGAAGTTGCGTATCGCCACTACTAGATGTCAGTAAACAACTATATTTCAGTTTGCATCAAAGCCATGGAGACATACTTTTTAAATTATTGTTTTATTTCACCTTTATTTAACCAGGTTGGCCAGTTGAGAACAATTTCCCATTTACAACTGCGACCTGGCCAAGATAAAGCAAAGCAGTGTGACACAAACAACAACTTGGAATAAACAACACATGGAATAAACAAACGTACATACATCCGGGAAGAACTATTGGTTATAAGAGCAACGTCAACTTACCAACATTGCGACAAGTAATACGACTTTCCCAAAGCGGATCCTCTGTTTGGTCCACCGCCCAGGACAATGGATCGGATCCAAGCAGGTGACCCAAAACAACGGCGTCGCAGAAGGGGGAATCGGAGCGATCTTCTGGTCAGGCTCCGTAGACGGACACATCGCCCACCGATCCAGAGTATACTACTTTCCAATGTCCAGTCCACTTGACAACAAGGTAAACGAAATACGAGCAAGGGTTGCCTTCAAGAGAGACATCAGAGATTGTAACATTCTCTGTTTCACGGAAACATGGCTCACTCGGGATACATTATCAGAGTCTGTACGGCCAGCTGGTTTCTTCACGCATCTCGCCGACAGAAACAAATATCTCTCTGGTAAGAAGAAGGGTGGATGTGTACGCTTTATGATTAATGAGTTGTGGTGTGATCATGACAACATAGAGGAACTCAAGTCCTTTTGTTCACCTGACCTAGAATTCCTTACAATCAAATGCCAACCACATTATTTATAAAGAGAATTCTCTTCGATTATAATCACAGTCGTGTATATCCCCCACCAAGCAGACATCTCGACGGCCCTGAAAGAACTTAATTTGACTCTATGTCAACTGTAAACCACATATCCCGAGGCTGCATTTATTGTAGCTGAGGATCTTAACAAGGCTAATCTGAAAACAAGGCTAACCTGAAAACAAGGCTCCTTACATTCTATCAGCATATCGAATGTGCGACTCGGGCTGGCAACACTCTGGATCATTGTTACTCTAACTTCCGCGACACATACAAAGCCCTCCCTCGCCCTCCTTTCGGCAAATCTGACCACGACTCCATTTTGTTGCTCCCAGCCTAAAGATAGAAACTAAAACAGGAAATGCCCATGCTGAGGTCTGTTCAAAGCTGGGCCGACCAATCTGATTCCACGCCTCAAGATTGCTTCGATCACTTGGACTGGGATATGTTCCGGAAAGTGACGGACAACAACATTGATGTGTTCACTGATTTGTTGAGGGAGTTTATTAGCAAGTGCATCAGTGGTGTTGTACGCATGGCAACTATTGAAACCTTCCCCAACCAGAAACCGTGGATTGATGGCAGCATTCGCGCAAAACTGAAAGCACGAACCACTGCTTTAATCAGGGCAAGGCGACCGGAAACATGACCGAATACAAACATTGTAGCTATTCCCTCCGCGAGGCATTCAAACAAGCTAAGCGTCAGTATAGAGACAAAGTAGAGTAGCTATTCAACGGCTCAGACACGAGAGGTATGTGGCAGGGTCTACAGTCAATCACGGACTGCAAAAAGAAAACCAGCCCGGTCTTGAACCCCGATGTCTTGCTTCCAGACAAACTAAACAACTTCTTTGCTCAGTTTGAGGACAATACAGTGCCACCGACACAGCCCGCTACCAAAACCTGTGGGCTCTCCTTCACCGCAGCCAACGTGACTAAAACATTTAAACATGTAAACCCTCGCAAGGATGCCGGCCCAGACGGCATCCCTAGCCGCGTCCTCAGAGGATGCGCAGACCTGCTGGCTGGTGTGTTTATGGACATATTCAATCAATCCCTATCCCAGTCTGCTGTTCCCACATGCTTCAAGAGGGCCACCATTGTTCCTGTAACCCAAGAAAGCTAAGGTAACTGAGCTAAACGACTATCGCCCCGTAGCACTCACTTCTGTCATCATGAAGTGCTTTGAGAGACTAGTCAAGGATCATATCACCTCCACCCTACCTGACACCCTAGACCCACTCCAATTGGCCTTCAATAGGTCCACAGACAACGCAATCGCAATCACACTGCACACTGCCCTAACCCATCTGGACAAGAAGAATACCTATGTAAGAGAGCTGTTCATCGACTACAGCTCAGCATTTAACACCATTGTACCCTCCAAACTCGCCATTAAGCTCGAGACCCCCTATGTAACTGGGTCCTGGACTTTCTGACGGGCTGCCACCAGGTGGTGAGGGTAGAAAACAACAGGGTAGAAAAACTTTCCACCCCGCTGATCCTTAACACTGGGGCCCCATAAGGGTGCATTCTCAGCCCTCTCCTGTACTGCCTGTTCAGCCATGACTGCGTGGCCATGCACGCCTCCAACTCATTCATCAAGTTTGCAGACAACACTACAGTGGTAGGCTTGATTACCAACAACGACGAGACGGCCTACAGGGGGGAGGTGAGGGCCCTCGGAGTGTGGTGTCAGGAAAACAACCTCACACTCAACGTCAACAAAACAAAGGAGATGATCTTGGACTTCAGGAAACAGCAGAGGGAGCAGCCCCCTATCCACATCGAATGGACAGTAGTGGAGAAGGTGTAAAGTTTTAGGTTCCTCGGCATACACATCACGGACAAACTGAAATGGTCCACCCACACAGAATGCGTGGTGAAGAAGGCGCAACAGTGCCTCTTCAATCTGAGGAGGCTGAAGAAATTTGGTGTGTCACCAACAACACTCAAACTTTTACAGATGCACAATCGAGAACATCCTGTCGGGCTGTATCACCGCCTGGTACGGCAACTGCTCCACCCAGAACCATGAGGCTTTCCAGAGGGTAGTGAGGTCTGCACAACAATTTTGTAAATGACATCGCCGAAGTCGAGGATCGGTAGGATAGTCAGTTTTACGAGAGTATGTTTGGCAGTGTGAGTGAAGGAGGCTTTGTTGCGAAATAGGAAGCCGATTGTAGATTTCATGCATGCATTTAGTTTTACTAGCGTTTAAGAGCAGTTGGAGGCCATGGAAGGAGTGTTGTATGGCATTGAAGCTCATTTGGAGGTTTGTTAACACTGTGTCCAAAGAAGGGCCAGATGTAAACAGAATGGTGTCGTCTGCGTAGAGGTGGATCAAGGAATCACCCGCAGCAAGAGCGACTTCACTGATACAGAGAAAAGAGTCGGCTGGAGAATTAAACCCTGTGGCACCCCCATAGACACTGCCAGTGATCCGGACAACAGACCCTCCAATTTGACACACTGAACTCTATCTGAGAAGTAGTTTGTGAACCAGGCGAGGCAGTCATTTGAGAAACCAAGGATGCCGATAATTATACGGTGATTGACCGAGTCGAATGAAAGCCAGGTCGATGAAGACGGCTGAACAGTACTCTCTTTTATCGATGGCGGTTATGATATCGTTTAGTACCTTGAGCTTGGCTGAGGCGCACCTGTGACCGGATTGCATAGCGGAGAAGGTACGGTGGGATTCGAAATGGTCAGTGATCTGTTTGTTAATAAATCCAGTTAGAGATAGGGAGCAGTATTTCCACTTTGTATGAATTGCGTGCCCATAGTGAACTGCATCAAAATCTGTCATAAATTGCTAATATATGCATATTATTATTAATATTGGATAGAAAACACTCTGAAGTTTCTAAAACCGTTTGAATTATGTCTGTGAGTATAACAGAACTCACAGGGCAGACAATCTTCCAAACAAGTTTTGAAATCCTGAAAGTTGGGGCAACTTTGACGTCATCGCCCCCTTCCTTCCCAACAAGTTATGGATCTGGAAACACTTCCTACGTCTTCCACTCCTCATTCAGTAGAAAGTGTAATGGAGCATTTGCTGTGAACTTTGACCTAATGGGAAGGAAAGTAGTCGGTGTCGCAAAAGAATGCCATTTTGTTGTGGCGCATTTGTCTTTGAGTGCTACAGCTGTTCCAATCAGCCCCAGATGAAAACGAATGATCCGGTTGGAATGCTATTGGATGTATATGATTATAACATCCTGAAGATTGATTCTGCACTTAGTTTGACCAGTTTCTTCGACCTGTAATATGTCTTTTTGAAGTTTTCATGCAAAGTTATCCTGGACCAGAAGTAATTTTTTGGGCATGTGAGCTGAAAGGGATAGCAAATGCTGCTACTTGGACACTAGAATTGAACATTATGAAACAAAACGATTTATTGTTGAACTAGGACTCCTTGCACTACATTCTGATGAAAGATCATCAAAGGTAAGGGAATAATTATGTTGTAATTTTGTATTTCTGTTGACTCCAACATGGCGGAGAAATATTGTTACGTCTGAGCGCCGTCTCAGATTATTGCAATGTTAGGCTTTTTCCGTAACGTTAAAGAACAATGTGACACAGCAGTTGCATTAAGAACCAGTGTATCTTTAATTATATGTAGAACATGTATCTTTAGTCAAAGTTTATGATGAGTATTTCTGTTATCTGGCGTAGCTTTCTATAATTCCTCCGGATATTTTGGAGGATTTTCTGAACATGGCGTCAATGTAAACCGAGATTTGTGGATATAAATATGCATATTATCGAACAAAACATAAATGTACTGTGTAACATGTCATATGACTGTCATCTGATGAAGATTTTCAAGAGGTTAGTGATTGATTTTTTTATCCTGCTTTAATGATTTTTATCTTTTGCTGGAAAAATGGCTACGTTTTTTCTTTGGTTTGGTGGTGGTCTAACATAAATATATGTTGTGTTTTCGCCGTAAAACATTTTAAAAATCTGACACGCTGGGTAGATGAACAAGGTGTTTATCTTTCATTTGAGGTATTGGACGTGTTAATGTGTGGAGGTTAAATATTTCAAAATAATATTTTTGCATTCCCTGCGCCACCTTTTCAGCTGAACGTGGGGGTGGAGTTCCCGTAGGGGAACCCCTCGCCTTAACTTGGCTTTCGAAGACTTTAGAAAGGCAGGGCAGGATGGATATAGGTCTGTAACAGTTTGAGTCTAGAGTGTCACCCCTTTGAAGAAGGGGATGACCGCGGCAGCTTTCCAATCTTTAGGAATCTCGGACGATACGAAAGAGAGGTTGAACAGACTGGTAAAAGGGGTTGCAACAATGGTGGCGGATAATTTTAGAAAGAGAGGGTCCAGATTGTTTAGCCCAGCTGATTTGTACAGGTCCAGGTTTTGCAGCTCTTTCAGAACATCTGATATCTGAATTTGGGTGAAGGAGAAGCTGGAGAGTCTTGGACAAGTAACTGCAGGGCCAATAGCTGCAAAGCAGTTTGGGTTGGGGTTGGGGTTGTCCCGATCGTTAGTATAGCTGGACCAAGGTGCAGAGTATGTAGAGTTCCACATATTTATTAAAGAATAAAGTGGATTTTTAGCAAAGACAAAACAAATAAAGAATAAACTAAACATGACTAACAATGCAGTGCTAACAGGCAACTAAACATAAACAATATAATAAGTATGATCCCCAATTAGAGACAACGATTACCAGCTGCCTCTAATTGAGAATCGTCCAAATCACCAACATAGAAAATAAACCTAGAACCCCACATAGAAAATATAAACTAGAACAACCCCTAGTCATGCCCTGACCTACTCTACTACAGAAAATAAATGCTCTCTATGGTCAGGACGTGACAGGGGTAGCCAGGAGGAAAGCATGGCCAGTCTTAGAGAAATGCTTATTGAAATTCTCAATTATCGTGGATTTATCGGTGGTGACAGTGTTTCCTAGCCTCAGTGCAGTGGGCAGCTGGGAGGAGGTGCTCTTATTCTCTTTGGACTTTACAGTGTCCCAAAACATTTTGGAGTTAGAGCTAGCCTTTGCTTTCCTAACTGACTGTGTGTATTAGTTCCTGACTTCCATGAAAAGTTGCATATCGCTGGGACTATTCGATGCTAGTGCAGTCCGCCACAGGATGTTTTTGTGCTGGTCGAGGGCAGTCAGGACTGGAGTGAACCAAGGGCTATATCTGTTCTTAGTTCTACACATTTTTGAAAGGGGCATGCTTATTTAAGTTGGTGAGGAAATTACTTTTAAAGAACAACCAGGCATCCTCTACTGACGGGATGAGGTTAATATCCTTCCTGGATACCCGGACCAGGTCGATTAGAAAGGCCTGCTCGCAGAAGTGTTTTAGGGAGCGTTTGACAGTGATGAGGGGTGGTCGTTTGAAAGCGGACCCATAGCGGATGCAGGCAATGAGGCAGTGATCACTGAAATACTGACTGAAAACAGCAGAGGTGTATTTGGAGGGCAAGTTGGTCAGGATGATATCTATGAGGGTGCCCATGTTTAGGGTTGTACCTGGTGGGTTCATTGATAATTTTGTGTGAGATTGAGGGCATCTAGCTTAGATTGTAGGACTGCCGGGGTGTTAAGCATATCCCAGTTTAGGTCACCTAACAAACGAACTCTGAAGATAGATGGGGGGCAATCAATTCACATATGGTGTCCAAGGCACAGCTGGGAGCTGAGTGGGGTCCATAACAGGCGGCGACAGTGAGAGACTTATTTCTGGAGAGATTCATTTTTAAAATTAGAAACTCGCACTGTTTGGGCATAGACTTGGAAAGTATGATAGAACTGCTGCATTAGATTGCAACTCCTCTCACTTTGGCAGTTCTATCTTGACGGAAAATGTTGTAGTTGGAGATGGAAATCTCAGAATTTTTGTTGGCCTTCCTAAGCCAGGATTCAGACACAGCAAGAACATCAGGGTTGGCGGAGTGTGCTAAAGCAGTGAGTAAAACTAACTAAGGAGGAGGCTTCTGATGTTAACATGCATGAAACCAAGCTTTTAAGGTTACAGAAGTCAACAAATGAGAGTGCCTGTGGACACACATGGCCTGGGTTAACCTCTACATCACCAGAGGAACAGAGGAGGAGTAGGATGAGGGTAAGGCTAAAGGCTATCAAAACTGGTCGTCTAGTGCGTTGGAGACAGAGAATAAAAGGTGCCGATTTCTGGGCGTGGTAGGATAGATTCACAGCATAATGTACAGAGAGGGGTATGGTAAGGTGCGGGTACAGTGGAGATAAACCTAGGCATTGAGTGACGATAAGAGAGGTTGCATCTCTGGACGCACTAGTTCTGCTGGGTGAGGTCACCGCATGTGTGGGAGGTGGGACAAAAGAGGTATCTGAGGCATGTTGAGTGGGACTAGGGGCTCCACAGTAAAACTAAAACAATACCTTGGCCATATGACATGAACAGCTTGCTAAAGGTTTGCCTGCAATGATTAAATGTCGGCTAAGATGAGCGAAATGCAAACACTCAGAATTTTCTGTGAAGATATTAAAACTTATTTGGGACTGGGGAGCAGTATTGAGTAGCTTGGATAAAAAGGTGCCCAGAGTAAACTGCCTGCTACTCAGGCCCAAAAGCTAGAATATGCATATAATTAGTATATTTGGATAGAAATCACTCTGACGTTTCTAAAACTGTTTGAATTAGGTCTGTGTGTATAACAGAATTCATATGGCAGGCTAAAACCTGAGAAAACAATCCACCAGGAAGCGGGAAATCTGAGGTTTGTAGTTTTCAAGTCATTGCCTATCGAATATACAGTGTCTATGGGGTCATATTGCACTTCCTAAGGCTTCCACTAGATGTCAACAGTCTTTAGAACCTTGTTTCAGGCTTCTGGCAGAGTGCCATGAGCTGATCAGGCATGCGCCCTTGAGAGGTAGCTGCATTCCATTGCATTTCTAAATACAAAGGAATTCTCCGGTTGGAACATTATTGAAGATTTATGATAAAAACATCCTAAAGATTGATTCTATACATCGTATGACATGTTTCTAGGAACTGTAATATAACTTTTTTTGAGATTTAATCTGAATAAGTGATCGCGCATTATGCATTTGGATTACTGGGCTAAACACGTGAACAAAAAGGAGGTATTTTGACATATATCTATCGAACAAAACAAACATTTATTGTGGAACTGGGATTCCTGGGAGTGCATTCCGATCAAGATCATCAAAGGTAAGTGAATATTTATAACGCTATTTCTGACTTTTCTGACACCTCTCCTTCTTTGGAAAATGGCTGGATGTTTTTCTGTGACTAGAGCTGACCTAACATAATCACAAGGTGTGCTTTCGCCGTAAAGCCTTTTTGAAATCTGACACAGCGGTTGCATTAAGGAGAAGTTGATCTATATTTCCATGCATAATACTTGTATCTTTCATCAATGTTTATTATGAGTATTTCTGTAATTTGATGTGGCTCTCTGCACTTTCACCGGATGTTTGTTTGGGACAATGCATTTCTGATCATAACACACCAATTTTAAATGAGGTTTTTGGACATAAAGATTAACTTTATCGAACAAACGCA
Source organism: Oncorhynchus clarkii lewisi (assembly GCF_045791955.1). Classification (NCBI taxonomy): domain Eukaryota; kingdom Metazoa; phylum Chordata; class Actinopteri; order Salmoniformes; family Salmonidae; genus Oncorhynchus; species Oncorhynchus clarkii. The sequence continues at coordinate 37,841,852 of NC_092162.1, read as the reverse complement.
CATTTATTGTGTAACATGAAGTCCTGTGAGTGCCATCTGATGAAGATCATCAAAGGTTAGTCATTCATTTAATTGCTATTTCAGATTTTTGTGAGCCCTCTCCTTGGCTGGAAAATGGCTGTATGGTTTTCTGTGACTAGGTGCTGACCTAACATAATCGTTTGGTGTGCTTTCGCCGTAAAGCCTATTTGAAATCGCACACTGTGGCTGGATTTACAAGAAGTGTGTCTTTAAAATGGTGTAAAATACTTGTATGTTTGAGGAATTGTAAATACGGGATTTCTGTTGTTTTGAATTTGGCGCCATTCAATTTCACTGGCTGTTGGCGAGGTGGGACGCTACCGTCCCACATATCCCAGAGAGGTTTTAAGTAATTAACAGTTAATGTTAGGGGAGCAAAAGTAGCCTCTTTCACTATGGACAAATCTAACAGGTTAATTTCCCCTTCTCACAGACTACACCCACCTTCCAACATTCTGTTGCCCTTTCTTTTCTCTCTCCTGTCTTTCTTTTCTTTCTTTTAATTTTTGGAAGCCAGATTTGTCTTAAGGAAGCTGAGACACCATACTCCATTGCACTCCTCACTTGCAATTCACTGCTAGCAAGTACTGTTAGCGCCTGGTTTGTGGGCAGGACTGAACCATTTCATGTAAACAGGGGGGGGGGGAATACAGAGGCTCTCTGGATGTTTACTTTTTGCCAAAACCAATAAAGAAAAGACACCGTCATTTTTATTAGTACATTGTAAAATATTATATTAATAATAATAGGTTAAAACATTTAAAAAATGTTTTACCTAATGTTTACCTAATGTTCTAATAATTGTTTAGCACCCCTGTCAGTCACAGGCCCTTAGAATAGTCCTAACCACCCCCCCACCACCACCCCATACGGCGCCCATGGTGGTGATAATTTATTAAAGTTAGATCAAAGCTGAATCAATAGTTTCTTAACACCATCTGCTCTAAGTTGCTAACAAAACAGTTTGAGTTATTCAAATGCAAGAAGATCTAAATGCATATTCATGTAGGCTACGCTGTCCCGAAAAATCATCCTGTTGTCCCTCATTTGGGAATTTGGGTACCTGGCATGAGTGAGAAAAACGAACCTGCGGGAAAGTGACCTCCATCAATTATTTGAGTGCATACGTTGACGTCTTTTTGTTGATCCTGCCCATTTGAAATCGAAACTAATATTACATATTACTAAAGACAAATTTTGAATAGTCTGATGGTTGAAAAGCAACAGAGCGCGCAAGCTTTTCATCAATTGCCTGTAGTCACATCATGCAGGCCATATATGTTTTGATTTCTAAGACATTCTAAGGTTTGTATCATTCACAACTAAAGTTGCCAAACAATTCTAAATCTAGTGTATAAGGACCTGTTTCAAATGATAACTTTTATGCTCAACATAGCGACTTCATATGGTGCACATTTCAAATCAAATCAAAGTTTATTTGTCAAGTGGTCTGAATACAACAATGAAATGCTTACTTACAGGCCGTACGCGATACCCTCTGTAGTGCTTGCGGTCAGAGGCCGAGCAGTTGCCATACCAGGCAGTGATGCAACCAGTCAGGATGCTCCTGATGTTGCAGCTGTAGAACCGTTTGAGGATCTGAGGACCCATGCCAAATCTTTTTAGTTTCCTGAGGGGGAATAGGCTTTGTTGTGCCCTCTTCACGACTGTCTTGGTGTGTTTGGACCATTCTAGTTTGTTGGTGATGTGGACACCAAGGAACTTGAAGCTCTCAACCTGCTCCTCTACAGCCCCGTCGATGAGAATGGGGGCATCCACAATCATCTCTTTAGTCTTGGTTACGTTGAGGGATAGGTTGTTATTCTGGCACCATCCGGCCAGGTCTCTGACCTCCTCCCTATAGGCTGTCTCGTTGTTGTCGATCAGGCCTACCACTGTTGTGTCGTCTGCAAACTTAATCACGGTGTTGGAGTCATGCCTGGCCATGCTTGCCTCGAAGCGAGCATAGAAGTGATTTAGCTAGTCTGGTGGGTGAACAGGGAGTACCGGAGGGGACGGAGCAAGCATCCCTGATTGGCTCCAGTGTTGAGGATCAGCATGCAGATGTGTTGCTACCTACATTCTTGTCTGCTAAATGAACACGCCTACAGCCCATGGCATGGTGCATAGCCAGATAACATACAGTAGACCAACTCATATTCTGTTCTTCTGAAATAAATTTTCTTCATATCAGAATATTTCTTCAGACCTGCCTAAAATTCATAATGGATTTATTGTGATGGTGTATATTAAATTGATTTATTCACATTTTTAAATGTAGATCTTCCAAAGAGGTGAACCAGCTGCTTGTGTGGAGGCCTGGAGATGCTTACTGTGAGACCTACTGCCTTTTGCATGACAATAACTGTCTGACAACATCTCATGATCTCCACAGCCCTAGTTGGGTTAAATGAAGAAGATACACTACCTTTTAAAAGTTTGTGGTCACTTAGAAATGTCCTTGTTTTTGAAAGAAAAGCATTTTTTTTGTCCATCAATAAAATAACATCAAATTGATCAGAAAAACAGTGTAGACATTGTTAATGTTGTACATTTCCATTATAGCTGGAAATGGCTGATTTTTAAAAATGTAATAGCTACATAGGCGCACAGAGGCCCATTATCAGCAACCATAACTCCTTTTTTCCAATGGCACGTTGTGTTAGCTAATCCAAGTGTATCATTTTAAAAGGCTAATTGATCATTACAAAAACCTTTTGAAATCATGTTAGCACAGCTGAAAACTGTTGTCCTAATTAAAGAAGCAATAAAACGGGCCCTCTTCAGACTAGTTGAATATCTGGAGGATCAGCATTTGTGGGTTCGATTACAGGCTCAAAATGGCAAAAAACAAATAACTGTCTTATGAAACTCGTCAGTCAATTCTTGTTCTGAGAAATTAAGGATATTCCATGCAAGAAATTGCCAAGAAACTGAATATCTCGTACAATGCTGTGTACTACTCCCTTCACAGGACAGCGCAAACTGGCTCTAACCAGAATAGAAAGAGGAGAGGAATGCCCCGGAGCACAACTGAGCAAGAGGACAAGTACATTAGAGTGTCTAGTTTGAGAAACAGACACCTCGCAAGTTCTCAACTGTCAGCTTCATTAAATAGTACCCGCAAAATACCAGTCTATAAAATACAAAGTGGCGACTCCGGGATGTTGGCCTTCTAGGCAGAGTTCCTCTGTCCAGTGTCTGTGTTCTTTTGCTCATTTGAATCTTTTATTTTTATTGCGCAGACTGAGAAATCAGCCATCATCAGCCAACAATGTCTACACTGTATTTCTGAGCAGTTTTATGTTATTTTAAAGGACAAAAAATGTGATTTTCTTTCAGAAACAAGGACATTTCTAAGTGACCACAAACTTTTGAACGGTTGACTGCATTTAGTTGTGCAACTGACTAGAATGAAATAATAATAAAAGCATTAGAATGTACCAGAAGCCACCAAAAGAGAGATCGTTCTGCAAAATAGATTTACGGGGGACATTACCCCCCCCCCCCGGACCCACCCCAGACCAGAACTGTTATTTTCCCTAGTTGACATAGACACGCTCGATCCTATCCCCACCACTTTCTTCAAAACAGTTTTTAATTGCAATAAGTGCGAGCTATTGTTAATCACTCCCTGTTCACGGCACGCTCCCCACTGCACTAAAAACTTCGATGGTGAAACACCTAGATTCTTCAGCTCTTAGCATTTTTCGGCCAATCTCCAACCTTCTATTCTGGAAAAACTGTTTTTCAAGAAGCAAAAGTATTTTTTAAATGCCAACTGTATTTTTGACATATTCCAATCCGGGTTTCATGCCCACCACAGCATAGAAAAATCCTTAGTTAAAAGTGATCAATTGTCTTTAAGTGCTGCATTCGACACGGTTGACCAGTTCTAAATTGGTTTAGGACCTATTTAACCGGTCAAGAATTTTTGTCACCCTTGGTGAACAAACCTGAACAAAATAGATGTCACGTGGCATTCCATGAGTTTCAATTTTGGGTCTGGTACTGTTCAGTTTATTTGCACTATATATACAAAAGTGTGGACATCCCTTCAAATTGGTTGATTTGGCTATTTCAGCCACACCCGTTGCTGACAGGTGTATAAAATCAAGCACACAGCCATGCAATATCCATAGAGAAGCATTGGCAGTAGAATGAACTTACAGAAGAGCTCAGTGACTTTCAACTTGGTACCATCATAGGATGCCGCCTTTCCAACAACTCAGTTCGTAAAATTTCTGCCCTGCTAGAGCTGCCCCTGCCCTGCTAGAGCTGCTGTTATTGTGAAGTGGAAACGTCTAGGAGCAATAACGGCTCAGCCGCGAAGTGGTAGGCCTCACAAGCTCACAGAACGGGACCTTTGAATGCTGAAGCGCGTAGCGAGTAAAACTCATCTGTCCTTGGTTGCGACACTCACTACCGAGCTCCAAACAGCTTCTGGAAGCAACGTCAGCACAAAAACTGTTCGTGGGGAGCTTCATGAAATGGGTTTCCATGGCCACTTCACCATCTGGCAGTCCGATGGACGAATCTGGGTTTGGCAATTGCCAGCAGAACTTTAACTTCCACAATGCATAGTGCCAGCTGTAAAGTTTGTTGGAGGGGGAAAAATGGTCTGTGGCTGTTTTCCAGTGAAGGGAAATCTTAACGCTACAGTATACAATGATATTCTAGATGATTTTGTGCTTCCAACTTTGTGGCAACAGTTTGGGGAAGGCCGTTTCCTGTTTCAGCATGACTATGCCCCCGTGCACAAAGCGAGGTCCATACAGAAATTGTTTGTCGAGATCAGTGTGGAAGAACTTGACTGGCCTGCACAGAGCCCTTACCTCAACCACATCGAACGACTTTGGGATGAATTGGAACGCCGACTGCGAGCCAGGCCTAATCACCCAACATCAGTGCCCATTCTCACTAATGCTCTTATGACTGAATGGAAGCAAGTCCCCGCAGCAATGTTCCAACGTCTAGTAGAAAGCCTTCCCAGAAGAGTGGAGGCTGTTATAGCAGCAAATGGGGAACCAACTCCATATTAATGCCCATGATTTTGGAATGAGATGTTTGATGAGCAGGTGTCCACGTACCTTTTGGTATGTTACCCCTTGGCAGCGTTATCAGAAAGCACGGCATTGATTTTCTCTGCTATGCAGACGAAACACAACTTTACATTTTTGTGTCACCAGACCCCTCCTGTCTCAGCCTCCAGTATTTATGCTGCAGTAGTAGTTTATGTGTCGGGGGGCTAGGGTCAGTTTGTTATATCTGGAGTACTTCTCCTGTCCTATTCGGTGTCTTGTGTGAATCTATGTGTGCGTTCTCTAATTCTCTCCTTCTCTCTTTCTCTCTCTCGGAGGACCTGAGCCCTAGGACCATGCCCCAGGACTACCTGACATGATGACTCCTTGCTGTCCCCAGTCCACCTGGCTGTGCTGCTGCTCCAGTTTCAACTGTTCTGCCTTAATATTATTCGACCATGCTGGTCATTTATGAACATTTGAACATCTTGGCCATGTTCTGTTATAATCTCCACCCGGCACAGCCAGAAGAGGACTGGCCATCCCACATATGCTCTCTCTAATTCTCTCTTTCTTTCTCTCTCTCGGAGGACCTGAGCCCTAGGACCATGCCCCAGGAATACCTGACATGATGACTCCTTGCTGTCCCCAGTCCACCTGACTGTGCTCCTGCTCCAGTTTCAACTGTTCTGCCTTATTATTATCAAATCAAATCAAATCAAATTGTATTTGTCACATACACATGGTTAGCAGATGTTAATGCGAGTGTAGCGAAATGCTTGTGCTTCTAGTTCCGACAATGCAGTAATAACCAATAAGTAATCTAACTAACAATTCCAAAACTACTGTCTTGTACACAGTGTGAGGGGATAAAGAATATGTACATAAGGATATATGAATGAGTGATGGTACAGAGCAGCATAGGCAAGATACAGTAGATGGTATCGAGTACAGTATATACATATGAGATGAGTATGTAAACAAAGTGGCATAGTTAAAGTGGCTAGTGATACATGTATTACATAAGGATACAGTCGATGATATAGAGTACAGTATATACGTATGCATATGAGATGAATAATGTAGGGTAAGTAACATTATATAAGGTAGCATTGTTTAAAGTGGCTAGTGATATATTTACATCATTTCCCATCAATTCCCATTATTAAAGTGGCTGGAGTTGAGTCAGTGTCAGTGTGTTGGCAGCAGCCACTCAATGTTAGTGGTGGCTGTTTAACAGTCTGATGGCCTTGAGATAAAAGCTGTTTTTCAGTCTCTCGGTCCCAGCTTTGATGCACCTGTACTGACCTCGCCTTCTGGATGATAGCGGGGTGAACAGGCAGTGGCTCGGGTGGTTGATGTCCTTGATGATCTTTATGGCCTTCCTGTGACATCGGGTGGTGTAGGTGTCCTGGAGGGCAGGTAGTTTGCCCCCGGTGATGCGTTGTGCAGACCTCACTACCCTCTGGAGAGCCTTACGGTTGAGGGCGGAGCAGTTGCCGTACCAGGCGGTGATACAGCCCGCCAGGATGCTCTCGATTGTGCATCTGTAGAAGTTTGTGAGTGCTTTTGGTGACAAGCCGAATTTCTTCAGCCTCCTGAGGTTGAAGAGGCGCTGCTGCGCCTTCTTCACAATGCTGTCTGTGTGAGTGGACCAATTCAGTTTGTCTGTGATGTGTATGCCGACGAACTTAAAACTTGCTACCCTCTCCACTACTGTTCCATCGATGTGGATAGGGGGGTGCTCCCTCTGCTGTTTCCTGAAGTCCACAATCATCTCCTTAGTTTTGTTGATGTTGAGTGTGAGGTTATTTTCCTGACACCACACTCCGAGGGCCCTCACCTCCTCCCTGTAGGCCGTCTCGTCGTTGTTGGTAATCAAGCCTACCACTGTTGTGTCGTCCGCAAACTTGATGATTGAGTTGGAGGCGTGCGTGGCCACGCAGTCGTGGGTGAACAGGGAGTACAGGAGAGGGCTCAGAACGCACCCTTGTGGGGCCCCAGTGTTGAGGATCAGCGGGGAGGAGATGTTGTTGCCTACCCTCACCACCTGGGGGCGGCCCGTCAGGAAGTCCAGTACCCAGTTGCACAGGGCAGGGTCGAGACCCAGGGTCTCGAGCTTGATGACGAGCTTGGAGGGTACTATGGTGTTGAATGCCGAGCTGTAGTCAATGAACAGCATTCTCACATAGGTATTCCTCTTGTCCAGATGGGTTAGGGCAGTGTGCAGTGTGGTTGAGATTGCATCGTCTGTGGACCTATTTGGGCGGTAAGCAAATTGGAGTGGGTCTAGGGTGTCAGGTAGGGTGGAGGTGATATGGTCCTTGACTAGTCTCTCAAAGCACTTCATGATGACGGAAGTGAGTGCTACGGGGCGGTAGTCGTTTAGCTCAGTTACCTTAGCTTTCTTGGGAACAGGAACAATGGTGGCCCTCTTGAAGCATGTGGGAACAGCAGACTGGTATAGGGATTGATTGAATATGTCCGTAAACACACCGGCCAGCTGGTCTGCGCATGCTCTGAGGGCGTGGCTGGGGATGCCGTCTGGGCCTGCAGCCTTGCGAGGGTTAACACGTTTAAATGTCTTACTCACCTCGGCTGCAGTGAAGGAGAGACCGCAAGTTTTCGTTGCAGGCCGTGTCAGTGGCACTGTATTGTCCTCAAAGCGGGCAAAAAAGTTATTTAGTCTGCCTGGGAGCAGGACATCCTGGTCCGTGACTGGGCTGGATTTCTTCCTGTAGTCCGTGATTGACTGTAGACCCTGCCACATGCCTCTTGTGTCTGAGCCGTTGAATTGAGATTCTACTTTGTCTCTGTACTGACGCTTAGCTTGTTTGATAGCCTTGCGGAGGGAATAGCTGCACTGTTTGTATTCGGTCATGTTACCAGACACCTTGCCCTGATTAAAAGCAGTGGTTCGCGCTTTCAGTTTCACGCGAATGCGTGAATTCGACCATGCTGGTCATTTATGAACATTTGAACATCTTGACCATGTTTTGTTATAATCTCCACCCGGCACAGCCAGAAGAGGACTGGCCACCCCACATAGCCTGGTTCCTCTCTAGGTTTCTTCCTAGGTTTTGGCCTTTCTAGGGAGTTTTTCCTAGCCACCGTGCTTCTACACCTGCATTTCTTGCTGTTTGGGGTTTTAGGCTGGGTTTCTGTACAGCACTTTGAGATATCAGCTGATGTACGAAGGGCTATATAAATAAATTTGATTTGATTTGATTTGACCAGAGGATTTTTGCTCACAACTTCCTCCAGCATTTATCAAGACAAGACTGAGGTACTTATTATTGGAGCCAAGGCACAGAGCGAACCTGGCTGCACATTTTAATTCAGTAAAGGGTAAACATCAGGTAAAAATCTGTGTCATTTCAGATTCTGAACTCAATTTCAAATCACACATTAGGAATGTGACCAAAGTAGCTTTTTTTTTTTACCACCTGAGGAACATTGCAGTTTATATCTCAGGCTGATACAGAGAGACTCATCCATGCTTTTTTTTTACAAGCAGGCTTGGCTACTGTAACGCTCTCCTGTCAAAGCCTAGGACCTAGAGGCATGGAAAGTCAGCCTTGAGTTACTATGCCCCCTGCCTCTGGAATAGCCTGTAAGAGAGCCTGAGCGGGGCCGAAACTGTGGACACATTTTAAAGAGATCTTAAAACCTTTTTAGCTTTGCTTTTCCTTAGGGTGCTTGTTTAGACTTTCAATTTTTGGTATTATTCTTTAGTTTTTTTATCCTCTTATGTTTGTTCCGTAGTAAATATTTCTGTTTTTATTTTCATCGTTTTTCATTTGTACTTTTTCCTGTGAAGCGCATTGCGTTGCATTCATGTGTGAAATGTGCTATGTAAAAAAAGCTTGATTTGATTTAGTCATTGTTAAGAAGAGGTTTGGTCAAAATCAGATGTCGGGTACTATATTTATTGAATATTATATGAATCCTATAAATTCAAATGGCCAATTTGTGTTTAAACAATTAGCTACATTTCTCAGAGTTGAAATAATAACTTAAAAAGCTGCGTTATGAAACACTTCCACTTGCATATAGCCCTAAATGTCTGTGATATAGCGGTAGTAAAGAAATGTCTTGCACTTCAGATAAATATTTGTAAAACCACATTTGAATCTATATGAAGTCCAGTCAATGTTTACAAGCAGCAGTGTCTTCCTGGTTCATTGGTTGTCGTTCCTGCAGAGATCTACAGTATTTAGATAATAAACATGAGAAGGTGCCATGTCTGGAGTCGCAAGTTTTGCTTTTGCCAAAGGCACTTTTTTATCCTTTGACTGACAGATTCAATTCTATTCTATATTATATATAATACGTGGTGTGTGTTTACCGTGACATATTGGTCCATTAGTTTATTATTTTCTCCATCAAGCTCAATCCATGCAGACCTATGATGCCGGCTGGTTGACTCAGTTTACACTGGTATCTCATAATCTATTTTAGTCTAATCTAACCTGAACACATCTAATATAATCTAACACACCCACTATAGCTGGCTGCTCTCTGTCACTCACTCCTTTCCCCTCCTCCTCCCTCCCTCTCCCCTCATCCACTCATTCACCCAGTTGCTCTCCCCCTGCCACTCCATGCCACACCACTCCTCTCTGACTGACTGTAGGCTACAGTCACCAACACAAGCTGTATGTGTCTTGTAACATCTCAGTCTGCATCCCAAATGGCACCCTATTCCCAATGTAGTTCACTACTTTTGACCAGGGCCCATAGGGCTGTACCTGCTATAAAGTCTCAGTCTAATC